>NC_026007.2:29447375-29569904 GCF_000442705.2 Elaeis guineensis
GGGTGTGAATGGATTTTTCAAAAGGATCAGAGTAGCGCAGATGGGAAGGTGGAGACCTATAAAGCCCATTTCGCTATTATCCCAGAGTTGGAACATACATTTTGAACATATGTCTTTGTTATGAACAAAAAAGAACCCTGCATTTATAAGTGGGCAAAATATTCTGTAGTATTATTCCTTGTGTTGTCCGTGGATGAAATTCTTTTAATTGGGAATGGCATTCCAGCATTGTAAGGAATAAAGGTTTGGGTGTCATCTAATTTCTCCATGTTCAAGACCAGATATGGTATACTCACTAATGGTAGTGAGAAGATATCAGTCTGATCTAAATAAGAATCACTAGAAGATTGTATAGACAATCTTTAAATATTTGGGAAATACTAAGATCCAGTGACTCAAATATGAAAATACTGACTTTAAATATGTGGATATTTCGATTTCAGTCAGATCATGATGACAACAAAAAAGTGTCGGATCATATCCTAATTGTAGGAGTAATCTACTGGAAAGATTTCAAGCAGAATACTTTAGCCTACTCAGTTAGAGATGTAGAGTACATCGTAGCATATGATACTGTCATATAAGCTGTGTAGTTGCTGAGCTTCATTAGCAGGTTGGGAGTGGCACCCTCCATCGATGGTCCAATCCTATCGTAGCACTGGAGCCATAGCTTTGGCTAAAGAACCGAAGGACCAGCATACTCTGTATTGCTATCACTTTTGAATTTAGATCAGGGTGACATCGATCTTTGAAAGATCGATGAAAAAGGAGAACTTGACTGACCCATTTGCTAAGGCCTCGAAACTAAGAAGTTCTACGAACTCAAGTGGAAGATAAGATATTTGATATCATTCTGATTGGCTTTAGTACAAGTGAGAGTTATTGAAAAATGTGTCCTAAAGCCAATCATCTAAGTGGTAGATGATTGAAATTAGTATATGAATTATCTAATAATAATAGTTATTTGGTAGGTTCATCATAAAAGTTCTATCTTCCTTAAATGAACTCTTAAATTATGATGAAGTCCTTAGAACCATAATCAATCAATAAAGAAGGATTTATCAGATGGTTCTTAAATTATTCACGATCAAATGATAAGTTATTAATAAGAACGATAACTTATCAAGTGTAGGTCGCTGTATGCCATATGTGTTGGTTGTCCTCATAACCAAGTGATGTAGAGACACTGGTATGGCATCCAGGTGAGATGTAGGAGTACATCTGCACTGAACGTGACCAATGTAACACTCTACTATCAAGAGTAGCTAGCTAAGGCCAATGGGTATAAGTGTCCCTCCGACCTGAGATCACCACGGTGACTTACAAGCAACTCACTGTGCTTTGGTGCCGGACTGTCTGTATTTTTAATATAGGTTCGAAAGATTTTTGGATACAGTCAAGTACTTGTGAAGTCAGTGTGTGAGTCAAGATGGGATTGACCACTCCTGATTAACTTCAGGAAGAGAATATCTCGCTGTGTTTCAATTTAGCAAAACCTAGGCCTGGGTAATCCTCATGAGGAGTCACAGGATTTGTAAAATTTTGAGACATAATAGAGATGACTTGTATGAGTGTTGACAGCATACTCGAAGTCTTCTTGAGCATTATTGATCAAAGGGATGAATTATATAGTAACCATGGGTCAGGGTTCTTAGAATATTGTTTTGCATACATTCGACCTATCTGGACGTCGGAAACCATTGCTAGATGGTTACTTCGACTGGTATAGAAATTGGTTCCTATGCTACCGACATAGGTTCAAACCTATAGGGTCACATACATAAGAGGTTGTAACCTAATCAGATGGTTAATTGATAATTGAGAATCATTCTAAGGTTAAACGATCAATGTGATTGATGTTTGACCTAATGCAAGTGTTGCAGGAGGATCAATTAGCAATTGGATTGCTAATTGGCTCAATCTGATTGAAAAATTTGATTGAGATCAAGTATAATTAAATTTGATTCAGTTATAATTAGTTTAGACTTAATTGGACTAAGTCTAATTGGTTTATGGAATAAGCCAGTTGCAAGGGAGAACAAGTCCCTGTTCGACTAGGACTTATATGCACCTAATTCCTAATTAAGTTAGGATTTAAATTAGAATTAAATATGATTTAATCTAATTTAATTGAGCTCCTAGTTAGACTAGGATCACTCTTAATTAAGTTGTAATTAATTTGGATTAGGTTCAAAGAGTTTGACCTAGTCTACATGAGAATCCTAGTTAGACTAGGATTCCATCTTCTCCCTTGCGCCACCTAAGAAAGTCCACACCCACATATTTATTTCTAAATATTTTTTATGTGACATTCACATCTAAGGAAAGTAATCTCACATCACTTATTTTAGAGATTTGAATCAGATTTGATTTGGTTCATTATGGAAAGTGATTGGGTTTATTATGGAAAGTGGTTTGGATTTATTTTTTTTTGAAAAGTCTCTCTTCACAAGAACTCCTCTCCCCTCTCTTGCGCCAACTTTCTCCATGCCTATCTTCTCTTTATGACACCTTTATTGTGCATGATTTCCTACTCTCCATGCAGAAAATAAGAGAAGGGGCATCTAAGAGTGGGACGCCCCATAGTTTCCTTGTTTGACTAGGTCTTTTGACCTAGTCTACCTTATATAGTGGTGCCTCCCATATGATGTTTTTAGGGAGTCAAAAATTAGTGGTTTTTTCATAGAAAAAGTAGAGAAGAAAAAGGATGGCATGGGTGTTTTGAGGCATCAATTTCTTTGGAGGAGAGTCTTCTATCAAGACATCAAAAGTTGATGTCTTGTAGAGACAAAAGGTAAGAGAGAAAATTATTTTCTCTTATTGTTTTTCTTTCAGTTTATTTTCTCTTTATTTTTATGTTTTTATGTGATAAAAATTTGAGAGAGAAAGAGGGATGGTGTAGTGGATCTATGCTCCAATGAGTTGGGGCATGATGATCTGATTTTGGACATGATCTAATCATGTCCTGATGAGAGAAGAAGAAGAAAAGAAGGTCTTCTCTTAAGATTTCTTTTAGAACTCTTCTTCTCCATCAATCATGAGATTTTTCTATGAGACAAATCAGATAACATAAGATCTAAAAGTTTGGAAAATATCTAGAGAAGAAGGTCTCCTCATGTCCTAGCATAGAGATGTTCTCAGGACATCAATTGTTGATGTCTTGAAAGAGAAGAACTGTCTTCTCTTAGGACTTTTTCTATTATATATTATTTCTGATTTTAAGGAGATTAAAGAGTTTGACTTCTTTCTCATTTCTCCTCATATTCTTCATCTCTTGGAATATCCAAGAGATCCAAAAAATATTTTTAGATTAACCATTCGGAGGGATCTGCGAGAAGCTAGGACTTCAAGCGGATCTTCGTTCGACGAACCTCCAATTTTGTTGCAGCCTCGTGTGGATCACCTATAGAGGCCGGACGTGTGTGTGGCTCCAAAGGCAACAAAAAAAATCAACCATGGAGTTCTCAACCCGTGCGAAGGTAAGAGATCTGATCTCTTCTTTTATCTAGATGTGATCTAGGTTTTAGATCTAAAACTGTTTTAGATCTAGTGTATTGATTTGATCAATACCAAATCTTTTATTTTCTGACTTATAAATGCAATATGACATGTTATAGATCCTAGTTGTAGAGTTTAGTAATTTGATTACATATATTTATATATTAAATTATTTAATTTATATATTTCGCTACGTTACATTTCAAAAAATATTTTGAAATTCATGCATGAAACCCTGCACTTTTTTCATCAAATCTCTCATTAATATTTTGGATCACTGATCAAATCATTATCATCTCCAAAATTAAACTTGAACCTTATGTCCAATGCTAGCTAGACACAATCAACTGTTTAATCTCATATAATCTCTAACTTAACTCTCAATTAAGCTAGTCTATTTGTTCAATCAAGTCACGTACTTCCAAATTGAATACATAAACTTAGGTCAATTCTTTCTTACTTTGTCTGACTTTGTGCATAACTCCATAGGTTCAAACACTAAGTCAGTAGTATAGAAAACTATTTTTTATACTAATCAAAGTTACCATCTAGTAATAATTTTCAATGTCCGGATAGGTCGAATGTTTGCAAGGCAACACTCAAGAACCTAAAAATATGGTTATCACATATTTCATCCCTTTGATCCTGAATGCTCAAGATGACTTAGGGTTTAACTGGCAATCATGAATTAGTCCTCCATATTGTATTTCAATCTTTTTCAAATCCTATGATTTATTACATAGATTACCCCGACTGAGGTCTTACTTAATTGAAATACAGTGATGCATCAACTCTTGAAATTTAGATGGGTCAATCCCATCTTGATCCACACACCGATTGCAACAACTACTTGACTGTACCCAAAAATCTTTCATCATTGAATTAAAAATTCAGGTAGTCCAACACCAAAGCACAGTGAGTTACTTGTAAGTCACCTAGTGATCTCAGATCTGAGAAACACTTATACCCATATTCTTCATGAGCAGTCCTTGATAGCAGAGTGCTCCGCAGGTGAGTCACTTATTCAGTGATGATGTATTTCTATATCTCATCTGTATGCCATACCAGTGTCTCCACACTCCTTGATTAAGAGAACAACCAACCTATATGGCACACGATGACCTACACTTAATAAACATCATCATCCTTTAATGACATATCATTTGGTCATGAACATATTTAAGAATTATTCGATAAATCCTCCTTTATCAACTGTTATATAGTTCTAAGGACTTCATCACAACATTGAAGTTCAATCAAGAAAGATGTAATATTGTGATGAATATGTCAAATAATTTTTATTAATTCATAATTCATATACCAATTATAAAGAGTACAATCATCCAAATGATTGGCTTTAGGATATATTTTCTAACAACTCCCACTTGGACTAAAGCCAATCAGTATAGTATCTAATTTCCATCTTCCATTTGTGTTCAATGAACTCTTTGATTTTGAAGGCTTTAGCAAATGGGTTGGCTAAGTTCTTCTTTCCATCGATCTTCTGAAGGTCGACATTATCTCAATCCTTGACCTCTCATATAAGGTGATAGCGATGTAGAGTATGTTTGGTTCTTTAGTGGGACTACTATTTATTAGCCTGAGCTATGGCTCCAGTGTTGTCATAACACAAAGACTGGATCATCATTGGACAGTGCCACTCCAAGCTTGCTAATGAACTTCTACAACTAGATCACTTCCTTGGCAGCATCAGATGCCGCAAGGTACTCTATCTCATATACTGAATTGACTATGGTATACTGCTTGAAACTTTTTCAGCAGATCGCTCCTTCATTTAGGGTAAATACATAACCCGGCATGCTCTTGCTGCCATCATGATCTGATTGAAAGTTGGAATAAATATATCCCACATGTTTCAAGTCAGTGTCTCCATCAATGAGCCATTGATCCTTGGTATTTCTTAAATACTTTAGGATGGTTCTTACAACCTACCAATGGTTATCACCTAGATCAGACTGGTACCTACTCACTATCCCTAATGAGTATACCATATCCGGTCTCGTATATGTCATGGCATACATGATAGATCTCACTGTTGAAGTATATGGGACTCTACTCATATGCTCTCTCTCTTGAGGAGTTGTCGGACAATTCTTCTTAAAGAGAGTAATTCCATGGTCTATCGGGAGATAGCCTTTCTTGAAGTTTTCTATGCTGAACTGTCTTAGCACGGTATCTATGTACATAGATTGAGACAATCCAAGCAACCTCTTAGATCTATCCCTATAGATTTTCATCCATAGGATGTAGGATCCTTCTTCCAAATCTTTCATGGAGAACTGTAAAGATAGCCAAAGTTTTATACTTTGTAAAGAAGAAACGTCATTCTCCATTAACAGTATATCATCCACATACAGTATAAGAAAGATGATTATAGAACTATTAGCCCATTGATAAATGCATGATTTTTCTCAATTCCTAATGATGCAATAAATTTTGATCACTTTATCAAAATGCATGTTCCAACTCCAAAATGCCTGCTTCAATCTATAAATGAATCTCTGAAGCTTGCACATATTTGATTCATTTATGGATATAAATCCTTCAGATTGTATCATATACATCTCTTCTTTCAGCTCTTCATTAAGAAAAATAGTTTTGACATCGATATGTCAAATCTATTAATCAAAATATGCTGCTATTGCAAGCATAATTCGGATGGAGTTGAGCATTGCTATAAGAGCAAATATCTCATCATAATCAATACTATAATGTTGACAATATCCCTTAGCAACCAAATGGGCTTTATAGGTCTCCACCTTCCCATCTATGTCCCTTTTCTTTTTGAATATCTATTTACACCCTACAGGTTTAATCCCTTCAGATGGATCAAGAAGTGTCTATATATTATTGATCTTCATGGATTCCATCTCAAATTTCATGACCTCAAATCATTTCTTAGAGTCAGACCTTTGCATGGCATCCATATAGGTGATCAGATCCTCTTCATTCTCATCGAGTTCAATAGGATCATCATCCTAGATTAAAAAATCATAGTATCTGTCTAGCTGATACGGTACTCTATTGGATCTTCTTAAAGGTGCCTCAACAAAGGACTCTGGAGTTGATCTAATCAAATCCGATTCTATATTTTTACTGATCCGTGTCGGTTCTTCTACCTGTCGAACTTCATCAAGCTCAGCCTTAATAGCATCAGTTCTTTCACCAAAAAACTCTTTTTTCGAAAGATATGCCTTCAGACCCACAAACATCTTTTATTCATTAGGAAGATAGAAGTAACATCCCCTAGTTTCCTTGGGGTACCCTACAAAATAACATATATCGGATCGAGGTCCAAGCTTATCAGTTTGCAAACACCTGACATAAGTTGGACAACCCCAAACCCTAAGCTAAGAGAGTATTGGCCTGCACCCAATCCATATCTCATATGGAGTCTTTGCAACTGATTTGTTTGAAATTTTGATCAGAATATAACAAGCAATCTCAAGAGCATAACCTTAAAAAGTAATCGACAAACTTGCAAACCCCATCATGGATCGAACCATATCGAACAAGGTTCAATTCTTCCTTTCTGACACCCCATTGTGTTGTGAAGTCTCAAGAGGGGTCTATTGTGAGAGAATCCCATTCTTTTTTAGATATGTCAAAAACTCATTAGAAAGGTATTCATCCTCTTAGTCAGACTGAAAAGTTTTAATACTCTTTTTAGTTTATTTTTCTATCTCATTATGAAATTGTTTGATATTTTAAATGATTCAAACTTATGTTTCATAAGATAAATATATTCATATCTTGATAGATCGTCAGTAAATGTAATGAAGTAGTAATACCCTTCTCTGACGTCAATATTCATAGGTCCACATATATCACTATGTACTAGACCTAGAACATCACTGGCTTATTCACTTTTTTTAGTAAAGGATGACTTGGTCATCTTCTCAAGAAGATAAGACTTATAGATCAATAATGATTCACAATCATTAATTTCAAGGACATCCTCCTTGATTAATCTGTCTATTCTATTCCTATTTATATGATCGAGCCTACAATGCCAAAGGTAGGCATTCATGATATTATCTATTCTTGAGTGTTTATTCGATATATACAGTATACTAACAAGCTATGATAATGTGTAAATGCCATAATTTAATTGTCCATGCATAATTGTGATACTATTTATAATGATGTCACAGTAACCTTTCTTTATAGAAAAATTATAACTATCCTTGACCAAAAGGCCTATGAAAATAACATTCATAAGGAAAGATGGATAATAATGATAGTCATCTAAAATAATAGCATTTGAATTGAGAGTAAGCTGAACTTTTTGATAGCTAGAACTGAAATAGTTTTTTCATCTCCAATATTCAGAAATCGTTCACTCTTCTCAAATTCTCTACTAACCTGAAGTCCCTGCAATAAATTGCAGATATGAATCAGACTTCTAGTATCTAATACCCAGGTAGTAGTATCACAGATAGAGAAATTATAAGGTGTTATCATATAAGTACCTTATCTAGCAATCTTTTGCTGATTTCTCTTTCTAGGCCTGTCCATTTCTGCTTGACTCTAGACTGCCTTAGACTGCATAGGATTAGTACAGTATTTTTTTTGCACCTTATATTTTCTTCCTCTCTTAAAGAATCGATGTCCTATTGAGGATAAATTCTCAAGTGTGCTAAAGGACTTGTTCAATATTTGAAGTATCTCTTTTGGCTGAGCATCATCAAATTTATAACTAAATTCATCACTCATAGTAGCCATCATTATGCAATGTACTGTCATATAGTCATTGAGCCACTTTTGATAAGTGTGTCTAACCGTCGCATCAACATTGGGAGCTGATACTTCAGGTGTAGGATCCATAATCATATATAAGATCCTCTAAAGCTCGAGAACTATTCTCAGGTTTCGATATCAATTATCAAAATTTGATCCTATAAGCTTATCATTGTCCAATAGTGAGTGGAGCAATAAACTACTAGCCATCATTGAAAGAAAAAATAAAGACCTATTAGTATATGATTAATTAATTCTAAAGATTTGGACTTTAGTCTAAAGATTCTCCTATTATTTTAGATGAATTGATAGCCTCTATCTCTAATTCAAAGAATTACCTTGATTCCTTAGCAGATACTAGAATCCATATTAACTGCATATGGGTCCGACGAAAGCTCGACCAACACATGTGCATCTATGGGTAGGTTCTTAACTAATTATATCTTTAAATAATTTTTAGTAATTGGTTTTACCCTAGGTGCCTTTTCAGTAGGCATAGTCCTCTATTGAAAGTGTCAATTAGGTCCAACTATTAACATAAACATACTTAGTGAATCTAGCTAATGAATGATCAGGCTCGAGGAAAGCTCGTCCAACCTAACCATTCATCAGATAGTATTCCTGAGTCATTATATAATGAATGATAATTCCAATATCCAAATAAACACCAGACGAAAGGTGCCTCCAATGTTTACCTAGATTATTGGACCCATTACCATCCACCTTAATGGGAGGCTATGACTTTGTTATCTCCATAACATTATCATTTTAAAGATTTAATAATTTAAAGAATTTGATTTTAATGATTTGATAAGTAATTGATCGACGAGTCTTAAATCCTCCCACTGACTTCATCAAGTCATGAAAAAGACTATAGACAAGCTGGTCCTAGGCACCTAATTTAGTTGAACTGATTTAATGATTTGAGAATAAGAGAAGAGATTAATCAGTAAGTCATAAATCCTCTCATTGACTTCACCAAGTCATGAAGAGGACTAGAGACAAGCCAGTTTTAAGCACCTAAATCAGTCACACTGACTTACCTTAATGACATAGGTCAACTCGAATCGTTCAGTGACCTAATCAAAATATAATCTACCAAATTGGCTAGATAAGTGAGATCAGTGGGAAGATCTGCCTTGGCTCATCTTAGACACCATCGAAATGATCAAGTAAGCAGACTGTCAATTAAAAATCATCAGTCATATTGTCAAGCAATATTGCTAAACTTACCTTAAACATCAATTGATCGATTGGTTTCGATTCGATCAACCAAAGGACTTGGGCAAAACTATTAAGGCACAATCAGGTCCATTTGGTATGGTCAAAAATATGGACTAGATCAAACTACAACTATTGAGGTTGATCTTAAAAAAATTTCAACCTAATCTAACTCAACTCTTGATTAGATTTAATTAATTTTTTTAATTAGTCCATATTTATTTCTAACCCTAGGTCTAACCCAGTTAGAAGACCTAATTTGTACTAACCCATGGTCCATCATTTTATAAGATGTCTTAACATCTTCAATTCTCAAATCTAGACCTTTTCAACTGATAAGTGATATATTTTTATATTTATTGAAGATATTTTTGATAATTTATGGTGCTAACATCTTCTTAAAAATCTAATTTTATGAATAAATTAGATTTTTTTGTAAAACTAAATAATTTAAAAAAATATATAAAATTAGAGTATATTTATGAAAAATAGATATTAATTTAATTGAGTAATTAAAGTACCAAAATAATAAAAAAATTTTAAAAAATTTAATGCATATTTTTTTTATTTTTCAGGCAAAAATTGGAGCGAAAATCAAGCCAAAATACCCTAAAAAAATATTAAAAATTACCTTTGGTGCATGGTGGACCGACCGCTCGATCCATAAAATCAAGGGTGTAGTCTACAGAAATAGTTTACGGTCCACAGGCATGGTCCATAGCGAAAGAAAATTTTTTTATGCTGATCGACGGTCCAAATCAAATCTAGAGCTTGATCCAATGGCTGTGGTGGTTTCCGACTTCGTTAAGGAGAGATTTGCATGATCCAATGGTCAAAAACCAATCAAAGGCATGATCGGATGGCTGTGGTTGAATCTGACATTGATAAAGATTAAAACTATGATTTTTGCATAGATCTAAGCCATCTGAAGCTGATTCGACAGTCGAAAATAATTGTAAAGAATATTATACGAATTCTAAGGGTTTTAGGACTCCTTTTCCTATCAAAAAAATATGAAAAATTCACCTATAAATAGGAGATCTGAGAATAAGAGTAGAGAGAAAAAAAAATCAAAGAAAAAGCAAAAAAAAATAGAGAAAAAATTAAAGAGCTTTAGGGATCAAATATTGAGAAATTATGGAGCTTGAGATCTTGATGCGTGGCTAAATCCCTTCAATCCAAGAATATGATGAAGCTTGTAAATGATTTTTTTATTTTTTTTATATTTAATTTTTATGCAATAAAATTATACTTTTATTTTTTTTTTTTGAGGTATTGATCCAGCCTACATGATCTATACCCTTTATTGACGTGCCATGATCCCTGGATACAGTACGTACTTTGAAAAGATAGATCGTGGTATGTTAGATTAAATCTTATACTTGTAATTGAATTTAGATAGTTTATACTCTGATAGGATGAGTTGTAATTTACTGATACAGTCCGTATCCCTTAGAGATAAGCTATACTAATATCTTAATCACAAGAATTAATATTACAATATAAAAAAAAAAATCTAATTTTCATGGTGGATTTGAAATTCCTGGGTTATTTCTCTGACTTATTTTCTTCACAAATTAATTTACATTTATAATTAAATTTTTGCTATTTTATTTCTTTTTAATCCTTCTACAATCAATTCTCTTTTATTTTTTTCTTAAAAAAAAAGATAATTATCCTAAATCCTCGTGGAAACGATCCCTACTCATCCTATCTATATAGTTTGAGTTGGTTTTTATTCTTGACCGCCTATGATAACGATCCAATTTTGGTGTCATTGCTGGAGATCTAGGTATGATTATTTTTTCTTTTAAAAAAATTTTTTTAGTCTTATTCTTAGTTTCTTTTTATTTGCTTTCTAATTTGCTTAGTTCCTTAGTCAAACTTATTTTCTTTCAAAAAAAAAAATCTCTACATTGACACCTCATAATCTACTTAGAAAATTAAATACTTAATCATAAAACCTAAAAAGTGAAACAAATTAATTTACTCTTGGTTAACTACGAAATCTAGCTATCTTTTCTTCTTGCATTACATAAGTTCATAAAACATCTTAAGGGTACAAACCCTAAACAAGATAAGGTGAGAATTTCATCACCCTTTCTTGGCCCACAAACTACCATCCTACATATTGTATTGACCTAAACCTTAACTTAAAATCAATTAGATGTTGGCCCCTAAGGGCTCTCGAGCTCAATAGGATAAGGGATCTTAAGAGTTGGACCAAATTAAGGTTAGTCAGTTTGACTGGTGTCTAGGAAAGTGGTTCAGAGACTACATCCTGAAGGAAGGTGGTTGTTCAATTAGTTTCGTTCGCTTATCTAGCCAACTCAATTGGTATCTAAGGAAAGCAACGGAGGGAACCCCACCAACCTTACACTTACCTGGCCAGTTGAGTGGCTAGTTTTTTACTTGGAGTGCTCAAAGTAAATCTTGGCAGTTAGGAGCTGTCTAGATCAAGGGTTATCTTTAGCTAGGATTGTCTGCATAACTTGATTACTAACCTACAACCATTAACCCTAATTAAAACACTCTTCTCTATCGTCTCTAGATTTAGGACTCCTTAAGCTCTCATCTTGAGAATTCTCTTCTTATCTATCTCTCCTTTCTCTTCTCTCTTCTAACCAAAAAAAATAAAAAAAAATAAAAAAATCATTAAAAATCTCATAAGATTGTAATTTGGAAAAGAGAATCTGATCATTTAGTGAGAATTGATTCAAACCCTACTCTAATCCAAGAAAATTCTGAGTCCACAATGAGTGAAGTCAATCAACCTCAAGTTCTAAAAGATCTTTGCTTCCTGTTGGGTTAGCCCAACCATCTTGTATCAGACTTCTCCAAACCAATGCAACAACTTTTGAAATTAATCCTCAAATCATTAACATGCTCCCTAAATTCACTGGTAATGAAGATGCATATATTTTTATTAGAGAATTTGAGGAAGTATGTGACACCATGAGAATACACTAATTATTAGATGATGCTATTAAACTTAGGCTGATTAATTTTGCTCTCAAGGACAATACTAAGAAATGGTTATATAGTCTGCCCAACCACTCGATCATAACTTGGGATAGATTTGTAAAAACTTTCTTGAGAAAACTTTTTCCACATCATAAAATAGCTAAGTTAAGAAATGAAATTAACCAATTTTATCAAATTGGGGGTGAGTCTTTCTGAAAATATTTTGATCGTTTCAAGAACCTTTTAATCCAATGCCCACACCATGGAATTGAGACTTGGAGACTATGCCAAACCTTTTATGAGAGACTAGACCCAAACTCTAGAACCATGCTAGAGACAATGTGTCAGAACCAGTTTATACATAAGGAAGTCAATGAAGCCTGGCAATTCTTAGAGGATCTAGTAGAAAAGTGCCTGCAGTGGAAGCAACTAGGGAACCTACAAGAGGTGCTATGCACCAAGTATCTACATCCCTAGCTACAGAGGCCAAAATAGATACTATACTACGTGGGTTAGAGGTCTTAGAACTCAAGGGACACACCCAAGTGAATCAAGTTTCAACATCTACTTGCAATGGATGTAATGCCACAGACCACATCATAGAAGAATGTCCCTTTTTGATGAACCCAACTGGGAACGAAGTAGCACAGTTTAATGCTGCCTACTACAAATCTACAAATGACCCTTATGTACCAACGTATAACCTAGGATGGAGGAATCACTCTAACTTTTCTTAGTCACAAGGATCAAATCCTAGTAGACCTATCATTAATCAATCCAATCAAAGGCCCACTCAACCATCAAATTATTCACAAGGCTTCAACCATGATCAAAGGCTTAATGCACTAGAAAAAAGGTTAGATATTTTAATAAAAACTACTTCTGATAGCATACAATTTAATGACCAAAAGCATAATTCACTAGAAAAAAGCTTTGAAGTTTTGACAAAAAATATAAATAATTTCATGCAAACCACGAGCCAACTTATAAATTCAAACACCCAAGCCATTGCCCGTCTAGAAATGCAATTAAGTCAGTTGGTGATAAGTAGTGTATTTTTTCATTTATTAAAGATATTTTTGATAATTTATGGTGCTAACATCTTCTTAAAAACCTAATTTCATGAATAAATTAATTTTTTTTAAAAAAATAATTTAAAAAAAAAATATAAAATTAAAGCATATTTATGAAAAATAGATGTTAATTTAATTGAGCAATTTAAGCATCAAAATGATGAGAAATTTTTGAAAAATTTAATACATATTTTCTCTTATTTTTCAGATAAAAATTGGAGCAAAAATCAAGCCAAAATATCCTAAAAAATAAAAAATATTATCTTCGGTGCACGGTGGACCAGCCGGTCGGTCCATAAAAATCAGGACACGGTCCACAGGTGCAGCTCACAGCAGGCGGAAGGTATTTTTTGCGAATGGATGGTCAGGATTCAAACTAAGGCAGATCGAATGGCTGCTGTTCACTGCCGGTTTATAAGGAAAAGTTTTGCACGATCCAACAGCCCAGAAGCGATCCATCAAGCGATCGGACGACTGAGGATGTTTTCAACTTTGAATAGGAGATCTTTTGCACGATCCGATAGCCAGAACTTCATCAAAACCTAGATCGGACGGCTGACATTCGATCCGACTTTGATTCAGATTAAAACATTGATTTTTCAGGTAGATCTGGGTGGTTCAAACTCCATCCGACGGCCAAAAAATTCCTGTGTTTAATACATTTTGTAAGGGTTTTAGGACTCCTTTTCCTACCAAAAAATTATAAAAAATTCATCTATAAATAGGGGGTCCGGGAATAAACTTTGGGAGAAGAAAAAATCAATAGAAAGTGAGAAAAAAAATAGAAAAAAAATAAAATAGCTTTAGGAACCAAAAAAAAAAGAGAGAAGCCAGTTCGCTCTACGGAGTACGACAGAAGATGGAGAGGTCATCAACCATCTTCCCGATGAGATTTGGCTGATCAACTTTAGATCCTTATTACAGTTTTATTTTTAAAATTTTTTATACTTAAATTTTAATTTTAATTAATGTAAAATTTATTTTCTTGCACTTTAAATTCTTGTCTTTTATTTTTCGTAAGTAGATGCTAGGATCTAGTTAGTAGATCTTAGTACTCGATTTATTTTATGCTTTTTAAATTCTTATTATTTATTTTTATCGTAAGTAGATGCTAGGATCTAGTTAGTAGATCTTAGTATCCAATTTATTTTTCGTACTTTTAATTTTTATTTTTTGACTTAAATTGCTTTCTCCAAAATTTTATTTTTTTTTTACAAAATGAAAGATTTCAAATCAAAATCCTACCTTCTCTGTGGATTCGACCTGACTCACTACTTTCTACATATTTTTTATTTTTTATTGAAATCAAAATTTGATTGATAATCATGGTGTCTAACGACAATATCATGATTGTATCAATTTTTGGCACTGTTGCCGGAGAAGGCATCAATTTTAATATTTGATTTCTTTGATTTTCTTGTAAATATAGCTTACTAACTTTTTTATTTTTTTTATAGAAAAAAAGAAAAAAAAATTAAAAAAAAAGAGATATAAAGCTTCCAATTTTGTTTGGTGAGATCAATCCTAACCCTAGTCCTAATTATTTTTTTAGTATTAATTATAATTTTTTTTCAAATTAACCTAAAATTCACCCACATAAACTCAATAAAAATCATATGATAAGAATAGAAACTTAATTGTTAGAAGCATTCATCATTTTAGAATTTCTTTTGGTGATTGCTGGAGATAAGATAAGCTTTCAAGTTTGATTAATTTTATACATCTAATTTAATTGCATAGAACCCCCTTGTTTGAAATTGACTGTGCATATTCATTTCAAATCAATTTAAGGGCAACATCCATAACAAGATAAAGTGGGGATTTCATCACCCTTAGTCCAAAATCAACCAACTAGCATCCTGCATTAACCCAAAGCTAACTAAAATCAAGTAGACATTGGCCCCTAGGATCAATTGAGTTCAGTTTGAGTGTTATGGAGAAGTCAAGTGCAAAGTAAGTTTGGACTCACCCCTGAAACTAGTGTCTAAGGCTAGAAGTTACAAAGGCTCAGCCTAAGTGGACTCATGGTTATTTAATTGGTTTCGTTAGCTTATCTAGCCAATCTAATTGGTATCTAAGGAAAGCAACAAGGGGGACCCCCACGATCCCACCTCTTACCTGGCTAGTTGAAGGAAGTGAGAATAAACCCAATTTGCATTTAGGCTAAGCCACTCTACATAGAACTGTTAGGTCTAAGAAACCCATAGGTGTTTAAGTTTAATTATCTGCTAACTTGATTACAATTAACACTCAACTACAACTAATTCTTCCCACCTTTCGTCTCTAGGTCTAGAGCTTTCTTTAAGGATCTCACCTTTAGAACTTCTCTCTTTCTTCCTCTTCTCTTTTTTCTCCTTCAAAAAAAAAATTCAATCATATATTAGGGTTTGCACCGGTATATGCACGGTAGAATATCTCTTTACCCTAATCTATTTGAACCTAATCCTAAAATTGAACGGCTGATTCATGCTAAACTTGAAAATCAAATGGCTGGAGACCCTAGAGAACCACCTAGATAGATGAAAGAATATTTTATTCCTTCTATCTATAACCCATTGACTTGTATCCACTTACCTGATATCCCTGCAAGCCATTATGAGATCAAGTTGACCACAATCCAGATGCTCCCATCTTTTTATGGGAACATCAATGAAAATCCTTACAAGCATCTAGATAAGTTCTTAGAAATCTGTTCCATGATGAAAATTCAAAATTTTACTGATGATGCACTTAGACTAACCCTATTCCCCTTCTCGCTTAAGGACAAGCCAAGTACTAGCTTGGCACAATAGAGAGACCGATCCGAACATGGGCGGAAATGCAGCATGAGTTTCTTAAAAAATTTTATCCCATAGGTCGAACCAACACCATGAGGCGAGCCATCACTGGATTTGCTCAACTTCCAAAGGAACAAATTCACGAATCATGGGAGAGACTTAAGGAACTTCTTAGAAAATGCCCACACCATGGTCTATCTAAGTAGCAAATTGTTCAAGCTTGTTATGAGGGTTTAGGAGACCAATAAAGATAGATGGTAGATGCATCTTGTGGAGGTGCATTCATGAGTAAGAGTGAGGATGAAGCCTATACTTTGTTTGAAACTTTGAATAAAAATTCGATCAATCATGCTTCATTATCTTCCTATGAAAGTCAATCCCTCACCAAAAGTGGATAGAAATTTTTGAGATCAAGCAAACAGACTTTAGTCCTAAGGTCGATTTGAACCTAATAGCCCAAAAATTAGATAAAGTCGACCTTCTTGCCCAGAAAATAGATCAGTTTCTAACCCTAGGTCAACAATCTCCTACGCAATACACACAACCTTCTAATTATCAGGAGATTTGTTCTATCTGTGCTAGCCCAGCCCATCATGTGAGTGAATGTCCTATGGCTGCACAGTTTCCACCTTTCATCCAAGAACAAGTTCAAGCTGCCCAAGATTTCTCCAAGCCTGTCAATGATCCATTCTCTAATACATATAATTCAGGCTTGAGGAACCACCCTAATTTTTCTTGGAGACCCCAACAGACTCAGGCTCAGGCCCAAATTTCTCCTGTGCAAAACTTTCAGAGTAGGCCTCCATACCAAAATTATGCCTACAATAGAGGTCAGTCTACCCAGCCACCATATCACAATCAACCACCATACTCACCTCCTCAACAGACTAATCTAGCCGACGATAGATTTAATGAACTTCAACAATTGATTATGACCCAACAATAATCTATCGCTAGGTTAGAAGCATAAATAAGACAGTTAGCTGAGTCTACCATGAGGAGAGAACCAGATCAATTTCCAAGCTAATCAGTACCAAATCCCAGAAACAACCCATCCACCTACCAACCACCTGGACCAAGTCATCAATCTAATGTCCCACTTAAGAATCCCTAATTTGAGAATGCCAAAGCAATTTTTGAGCTTATAAGTGATAGGATTTTTAAGGACCCATACCAAGATCATGTGAGTGAAGCTAGTACTGATGCTAGCCAAAAAGAGAATTTAGAAGAGAAGATTAGTACTGAGACTAGCCTGATAGAAGAACTTGAGTTCGAAATTGTTACTGATCTAAGTGATAAAGAGAAGAGAGCGGATGAGTTATCCAAGAGATATTCACCAAAAGTTTCATTCCCTTCAGCCTCAGAAGTGGTTCTTCCACTTTAAAATCACCTCCTCCAAAACTAAAATTGCCTTTGGTCATATCTGAGTACATATTTAAAATCAACTGACACCCTTTCAGCACCTATTACTTCAAACTCAACTCCTAACTCAAAATCTTAATTCATGAGCATTTTAGAAGAACAAATATAAGAAATTTTCAATAAACAAGGGTCTGTGAATAGGTTTGTGAACTATCTTTCTAAAATTAAAAATAGAGATGTGAAATTTTTTTTGAAGATTGGTAATAAAATATTAAAATTTATCAAAGATCATCTTCTTGCGATTGACAATCCAAAACCATTAAAATTTATCAATCCAATATTTGACACAGGATAGGTAAGAGTTGAGATGGTCTGACTGAAAACGGTAAACTTAGCGCTTCTTAGGAGGCAATCCAGTTTTTGATTTTTAATTTTATACTTTTTGTTATCTTTTATATTTTGTTTAGGATAATCAAGTCTTACTTAGTATTTTTTGTAGAGATCTGAAGATAATTTTGGCTAAGTTGGGGGGAGAATCAATTTTGAAAAGACTTTTGAATCAGGTAATATCTCTCCTTTTCTTTCTCTTTGCATGCATCCTTCATTTTTTCTACTCCATTGAGGACAATATCGATTAAGTTAGGGGGGGATAATAATTTTTTTTTTAATTTTTAAAGTCCTCAAGTAAGTTAGTATTTAGTATTTAAGCACCTGATTATACTTAAGAATCGAGTTAAATCAAGTATTTTAAAAAGAAAGTTGATGTATAGACTAGAGAGTTTGTGAGATATTGAGGGATCAAGTATTAAGAAAACTTAATAAAGAGTTAAGTTTAGAACTTAAACAGTTTTCTTTGAGCATTTCTAAATTTTTCTACCAGCATCAAAGAAGAGTTAACTTCTTATGGGCTTGTGTAAAGTAACTATATGTTTCTTCATATATTCAAAAAAAAAAAAATCAAGTACTTTATGCTGAGTAATCAGGCCTCTTTGCCTAAGCAAGCATTGAGTTTCGCATCAAAAGATATGAAGGACAAAGAAGCTTATTGTAAAGCTAGTTTTAACTCATAGCCTGTTTGATTCGAGTAAGTAGATCCAAGGGGTATTCTATACCTAGTGCTCTAAAACCTCTGGTTCGGGAGTCATTGGCTGAAAACTCGCTACATGGGTCAAATAGAAAGCTTAAGGGGTTAAGACACTCAATAGTAGTACAACGTTAAAAAAAAAAAAGAGAGAGAGAAAAAAAATCAATCAATAAATAAAGGATAGAAGTTACAATATACTTGTCTATATGAAGGTTAATAATTTGGAGATAAAGGTAGGAATAATTTAGAAAAATTCAAAAAAAGTTTAGTGCTCTTAGTTTAACTCCCACATTGATTAGTATTAATACCCCAATAACATACCTCACTCACGCTCTACTGAATATCAATAGTCTTTTGAAAATTATTTGGTGAAATTTGAGATTTTAAGTTAAACGATGCTTGATTCTAAATTTTTTCTTTACTTGAGGACGAGCAAAGTTCAAGTTGAGAGGTGCAATAAGTAGTGTATTTTTATATTTATTGAAGGTATTTTTGGTAATTTATGATGCTAATATCTTCTTAAAAATCTAATTTCATGAATAAATTAATTTTTTTTGAAAAAATAAATAATTTTAGAAAAAATCTAAAATTAGAGCATATTTATGAAAAATATATGTTAATTTAATTGAGCAATTTAAGCACCAAATGATGAAAAATTTTTGAGATATTTAATGTATATTTTTTCTTATTTTTCAGGCAAAAATTGAAGCAAAAATCAAACTAAAATATCTCAAAAAATAAAAAATATTACCTCCGGTGCATGGTGGACCGATCGATCAGTCCACAGAAATCAGGACGTGGTCCATAGGAAACTTGACACGGTCCACAGGCACGGCTCATAGCGGGCGAAAGGTATTTTTCATGAACGGATGGTCAGGATTCAAACTAAGGCAGATCGAACGGCTGCTGTTCGCTGTCGGTTTATAAGAGAAAGTTTTACGTGATCCAACGGCCCAGAAGTGATCCATCAAGCGATCAGATGGTTGAGGATATTTTCGACTTTGAATAGGAGATCTTTTGCATGATCCGACAGTCAGAACTTCATCAGAACCCAGATTGAATGGCTGACATTCGATCCAACTTTGATTCAGATTAAAACATTGATTTTTCGGGCAGATCTGGGTGGTTCAAACTCCATCTGATGGTCAGAAAAATTTTTAAGTGTTTAATATGTTTTCTAAAGATTTTAGGACTCCTTTTCCTACCAAAAAATTATAAAAAATTCATCTATAAATAGGAGGTCTAAAAATAAGCTTTGAGAGAAGAAAAAAATAATAGAAAGTGAGAAAAAAATAGAGAAAAAAATAAAATAGCTTTAGAAACCCAAAAAAAAGAAGGAGGGAAGCTAATTCGCTCTACGGAGTATGATGGAAGATAGAGAAGTCATCAACCATCTTTCCGATGAGGTTTGGCTGATCAACTTCAGATTCTTGTTATAGTTTTATTTTTTTAAATTTTTTATACTTGAATTTTAATTTTAATTAATATAAAATTTATTTTCTTACACTTTCAATTTTTGTCTTTTATTTTTTGCAATTAGATGCTAGAATCTAGTTAGTAGATCTTAGTATCTGATTTATTTTATATTTTTTATATTTTTATTATTTATTTTTATTACAAGTAGATGCTAGGATCTAGTTAATAGATCTTAGTACCCAATTTATTTTTTGTACTTTTAATTTTTATTTTTTGACTTAAATTACTTTCTCCAAAATTTTATTTTCATTTTGCAAAATTAAAGATTTTAAATTAAAATCCTGCCTTCTCTGTGGATTCGATCCGACTCACTACTTTCTACGTATTTTAATTTTTATTAAAGTTAGAATTTGATTGATAATCACGGTGTCCTAACGACAACATCGTGATCGTATCAGTTGGCTACCACTATCAGTGAAAAAGAAAAAAAAAATGGCCAAGCCAACTTGAACCTAACCCAAGAGCCCAACTTGGTCAACAATCTTAACCTAAAGGTCGATTCAACCATATAAATTCAATTCACACTTTAAGGTCTGGGAGACAAGTAGACAATCAGGTAGGTATAACTGAGAAACAAGTTGACCAACTGACTGAATCACAGACTGATCAAACCAAGTCTGACGAGCCTAAATCAATAGAGGTTGATGACCCATCCAAGCCAATTACAGAACCCATCACTTGGTTCAAGCAAGTTGAGACATCAACCACCAATCCTATAGCTCCTTTTCCAAATAGACTTAGGTCCAACAGACACTCAGCCCACATGGATCAAATTTTAAAGATATTCAAACAAGTGAAAGTAAATATTCCTCTACTAGACATGATCCAACAAGTTTTCACTTATGCTAAGTTCCTCAAAGACTTATGCACAAAGAAGAAGACCATTAATGTTCTCAAGAAAGCATTCTTGGCAGCTAGTGTGAGCTCATATCTTTCAAGCCACATGCTAGTCAAATACAAAGATCTAGGGTCTCCTACAATCTCATATGTTATTGGGAAAACTATCATTGATAGGGCCTTGTTAGACTTAGGGGCTAGTGTGAATATCTTATCTTATTCGGTCTATGAGAAATTGAGGATAGGAGAATTAAAGCCTACAAAAATTACATTGCAATTGGCAGATCGATCAGTGAGAATCCCCAAGGGAGTTGTGGAGGATGTGCTAATCAAGGTCAGTGATTTCATTTATCCTGTGGATTTTGTGATCCTAGAAACTGAACCAGTGTCAAACCCAAAAGGTCACATCCCAGTCATCTTAGGTAGACCATTTTTAGCAACCACCAACACCCTGATCAACTGTCGTAATAGACTCATGAAGCTCTCATTTGAAAATATGTCCATTGATCTTAATATTTTTAATCTTGAAAATAAAAATGACCAATTAGTCAATGTAAACCTGATCCAAGATGAGATTTATGAGCCCATTGATCTAGGGGAAGAAGATTTTGACTATAATCTCTGGTCAGACTTAGAATCTGAAATTGCTTATGAACTGTCCACATCCTATGACCAGAGAGTTCATCCACAATAGCAACCACCTGTCGAATCACTTGTAAAGATGAATTTTCTGAATGAACCAATTGAAGAAATTCAAGTCCAGGAGGTTAATGCCCTGCTTGATTCACCTCACCTACCTTACCCACTTGAATTTGTCAATCCAATATTTGATACGGGATAAGTGAGGTAGAATTAGTATGGTCTGGCTGAAGACGATAAACTTAGCGCTCTTTGAAAGGCAATCTAAATTTTTTTATTTTAACTAATTTTTATTTTTTTAGGAATAAAGGACTGCTCTATGTAGAAGCACCTGTCAATAATTTGATCTAGCTGAAGACAATAAACTTAGTGCTTTTTGGGAGGCAACCCAGTTCTAGCTTTTGCTTTTGCTTTCTTTTGTATTTTGTTTAGGTTAATTGAGGCTTGCTTCTTATTTTTGTAGGAATTTGAAGACAAAATTGGCTAATTTTGAAAAGTCTTCTGGATTAGGTGACATCTCTCCTTTTCTTTCTCTTTACATGCATCCTTCAGTTTTTCTACTCCATTGAGGACAATGTCGATTAAGTTGAGGGGGAGAATAATAAAAATTTTTGAATTTCTTAAGTTCTCAAGTAAGTTAGTATTTAATATTTAAGCACCTGATTACACTTAAGAATCAAGTTAAATCAATATTTTTTTAAAAAAATTGATGTACAAATTAGAGACTTTGTGAGATATTGAGGGATCAAGTATCAAGAAAACTTAAAAAAGAGTTAAGTTTAGAACTTAAACAATTTTCTTTGAGTATTTTTAAATTTTTCTACTGCATCAAAGAAGAGTTTACTTCCTATGGACTTATGTAGGATAACTATATATTTTTTCATATTTAAAAAAAAAAAGAAAGAGTTTTCAAGTACTTCATGCTGAGTAATCGAGCCTTTTTGCCTAAACAAGCATTGAGTTTTGCGTCAAAAGATATGAAGGGTAAAGAAGCTTTGTTATAAAGCTAGTTTTAACTCATAACCTGTTTGATTCGAGCAAGTAGGTCTGAGAGATATTCCATACCTAGTACCCTAAAGCCATCTGGTTTGGAAGTCATTGGCTGAAAACTCGCTACATGGGTCAAACAGAAAGCTTAAGGGGTTAAGACACTCAATAGTAATACAATGTTAAAAAAAAAATAAAGAATTAATAAATAAAGGATGGAAGTAACAATATACATGTCCATATGAGATTAATGATTTAGAGATAAAAGTTAGAATAATTTAGAAAAAATTCAAAAAATATTTAGTATTCTTAGCTTAACTCCCATATTGATTAGTATTAATACTCTAATGACATACCTCATTCACGCTCTACAGAACATCAGTGGCTCTTTTAAAAATTATTTGGTGAAATTCAAAATTTTAAGTTAAAAAGTACTTAATTTTAAATTCTTTCTTTACTCGAGGATGAGCAAAGTTTAAGTTGGAGGGTATGATAAGTGGTATATTTTTATATTTATTGAAGATATTTTTAATAATTTATGATGTTAATATTTTCTTAAAAATCTAATTTCATGAATAAATTAGATTTTCTTATAGAAATAAATAATTTTAAAAAAATATAAAATTAGAGCATATTTATAAAAATAGATATTAATTTAATTGAGTAATTTAAGCATCAAAATAATAAAAAAATTTTGAAAAATTTAATGCATATATTTTTTTTTTATTTTTTAGGCAAAAATTGAAGCAAAAATCAAGCCAAAATACCCTAAAAAAATATTAAAAATTATCTTCGGTGCATGGTGGACCGACCGCTCGGTCCACAGAATCAAGGATGCAGACCACAGGAATAGTTCACAGTCTACCGATATGGTCCACAATGGAAGGAAGGCTTTTTTGTGCTAATCGACGGTCTTGATCAAATTTGGAGCTCGATCCAATGGCTGTGGTGGTTTCTGACTTTGTTAAGGAGAGATTTGCACGATCCGACGGTCAAAAATCGATCAAAGGCATGATTGGATGGCTGTGATTGAATCCGACATTGATAAGGATTAAAACTATAATTTTTGGATAGATCTGAGACATCCGAAGCTGATCCGATAGTCAAAAATAATTGTAAAAGATTATTATACGAATTCTAAAGGTTTTAGGACTTCTTTTCCTACCAAAAAAATATAAAAAATTTACCTATAAATAGGAGATCCGAGAATAAGAGTAGAGAAGAGAAAAAATCAAAGAAAAAGCAAAAAAAAATAGAGAAAAAAATCAAAGAGCTTTAGGGATAAATATTGAGAAATTATGGAGCTTGAGATCTTGATGCGTGGCTAAATCCCTTCAATCCAGAAATACGATGAAGCCTGTAAACATATTTTTTATTTATTTTTTCTTATATTTAATTTTTATACAATAAAATTATATTTTTATTTAATATTTTTTTATTTTTTTTGAGGTATTGATCCAGCTTACACGACCTATATCCTCTATTGATGTGCCATGATCCTTGGATACGATACGTGCTTTGGAAAGATAGATCATGGTATGTTAGATTAAATCTTATATCTTATAATTGAATTTAGATAGTTTATACTCTGATAGGATGAGCTGTAATTTACTGATACAGTCCATATCTCTTAGAGATAAGCTATACTAATATCTTAATCAGAAGAATTAATATTGCAATATAAGAAAAAAAAATAAATCTAATTTATATGGTGAATTTAAAATTCTTGGATTATTTCTCTGACTTATTTTCTTTCATAAATTAATTTACATTTGTAATTCAATTCTTACTATTTTATTTCTTTTTAATCCTTCTACAATCAATTCTTTTTTATTTTTTTTTAAAAAAAAGATAATTATCCTAAATCTCCATAGAAACGATCCCTATTCATCCTATCTATATAGTTTAAGTTGGTTTTTATTCTTAACCACCTACGATAGCGATCATCAACTTAATTCTAAATTAAATATGTTTCAGTCTATAAAACTATTTTTACTAAGGTTTCAAGTGAAGCATACATCATATGTCATGTAATTTTTGGATCCTAAAATCTAATTTTTGGATCTATGTTTAATAATTAAACATGCATAAATCTGATCTAAATATCATATATACATCATATGTATCATGATAAGTTTTAGATCACTATCGATTACATCATAAGCAACCTACAATTTAGATTTTAAAATAATTTTTATATTTAAAATTATTTTATTAAATTTATAATTAATCATAAATTATTTTAAATCTAATCTCAATATATTTATAATTAAAATAATTTTAAAATTATTTTTACTATTCTTCTTCATGAGATTTGATCACAGTAGCACCCCTACACATCATAAGAGAATACGTCGAATGGACAAGAGAGGGATTCAATCCCTACTTTCTCTTATAATCAGATGGCTTGGTGATCATCTCAATTCGAGTACTGGGGTACTAAGATTAAAAATCTAATTTTTAAAACTTAATTGCATCTATCCATGCAATGAATAAAAAAGTCAACATACCATGCACATTAAGTATCTAATCTAATTAGATCACATCATCATATGATGTTTTAGATAAATTTTAGATCTGAATCTACCTTTATATAGCATATAAAATAATTAATTTCATATATGAATCATATAGAAAAATAATTCAAATACACACATGAATGCATAGAAATAAAATTTTTGGTTAGACCTGATTTGATATTGTGTAGAATTTTACTTAAAATTAGATCTGAAAATCTATCAAAATAGATTCAATTTAGATCTTAATTAAGTCTAACTTCTAATCCAAAATAATATCATAAAAATTCTATAAAAATAAATTTTAATTTGATCATTATTTCAATAAAAATCTACATCAAGAAAATTTTGTTATAACAGATTTATAACAAACCATCATCAACCATTGATTATGTTCTTAAAATCTGACCAAAATCAGATCAAATAATTTTTAAACAATAGGTCTAAATTTGATTTTAATATCTAATATAAAAATTTGATTACACAAAATATGTAATCATACTAAAAAAATTAGTTATGCATCCATGTATCAAACCTGGCTTTGATACCAGTTGAAGGAATAATATTCGATCAGGTTTGGATGGATTTGAAAATTTTTCTATCCTAGTAGTAATATAACATTTATATTTACATTAGTTACAATGGAATAGGGATCAAATATTGATAATTTTTTAAATCTGATGCCTCACGAGGTCTGAACGTACAGACCCTCTACTTCGCACGCATGCCAGGCTCCATAGGGAAAAGGGATGATCTTCTTTATGCCAATCTTTAGGAGGGAAGCAAGGGATGGATGAGATCAGATCTCATAATAGGGGATGCCTCAGATAGATGTCCCTCATGCCAAGAAAAAGAACTCCAAGGAAACCCATGCTAAGAAGAAGCGCACCCCCTTTTGTTTGTCGCACAAACTTCCTCACTTTTCATCGATGTTTTGTTTTTATTTTGTCACACAAATAAAATCATAACCACCAGTTGTTAAATGGTCCCCTCTTACATAGATGTAGTTCCTTGATTTGATTCAAAATCCTAATTAGTTAGGACACCTTATCCAGGAAGGAGACACCAACTTAAGAAAGGAAAGCGGTTAGTGTTGGGATGTGCAGAGGTTTCATGCATGCATTTCAAAAAATTTTAGTAAAAAAATATTAAATTAAACTATTTAATATATAAATACATACACAAGATTTGATCTTAAAATTTTTACAAATGGATCTATGACATGAATTTATATGCATAAAAATTTGAATTTAAAATGACAAGCATATGAACCAAAAATAGCATTTAGTAATAGATCTAATCTACAACTTCTAGGATTCCGAACCCAATACCTGAGCATGGGTAGTCAAACTCTATGATTGAGAATGCAGATCTGAAAGTCTTCTCAGATCACTCATAGCCGCACAAGCATCCGACCTCTACGGATGGTCCACACGAAGTCCCTCGGATCGATCAGTCCTTCGTGGGAGTACTAGCTTGTGCAATCGAATTCTGATAGTGGATCTGACTTGATCTCCTTCTTTGATCACCTCAAACCTTTACAATATTGAAGATAAATTAGAGAAAGATCTTGGATGGTGGAGAAAAATCTGATGAAGACTCTCTTCCCTTTGATTTTTTCCTCACCCAAAAATCTAGAACAATTCTTGGTCTTTCACCTGAGAGGAGAACGGTCTTCTCTTTTGTTCATGCCAAAGAAGAAAGAAAACCATCCAAACCTCATACCCTAAAGAAAGATTTTGGCCCCTCTTTCTCTCTGGTATCTCATAGAGAAAAGCTCTCTCTTGTTGGCACATAAAATTATGAGCTTTTTATGGTTGTCGCACAAACAAGATAAGACAGGATAAGAGCTAGAGTTTGTTGCAATTCAAATCATTTTGAATTTCAATTTGACACCAACTTTTTCTCACTCTTATCTAACTTAAATAGGGACTTATCAAAAAAAATTAAAAATGAAAAACTATCAAGAAACTTTCTTTTCTCACACATAATGGGCCCCTTCAAAAACAGCTAACGTGTGGAAGGATATGGATAAGATTTTAGGTCAAAATTCAAATCATTTTGAATTCAAATCAAAACCAATCAATTTCTATCCTTAATGGGCAACAAAAGAAGGGTTATCTTCTAATTATCTCATGCATAAACTGATTTTATATGGTGAGAAAAAGTGTAAGATAAGTTGGGTAGCATAGGGGAGAGAGTCTCATTCATTTGGGACTCAGGGTTTAACCAATTAGATTTTTTTCAAACCCAATCCAATTAGACCCAATTAAAATATGATAAATTTAATATAATTAAGCTCCTATAATCTCAATTAAATTTGATCAAATTAATAAATTAATTGAGCTATAGATCTGATCAAATCAAGATTATTTCTCCCTTATCGATTAGATCATCTCATAACCTAATCAGACTTGACCTGATTGAATCCAATTCAATCAAACTTGATCCAGACTTTAATGTTCAATTAAATTGAGCTAATTAATAATCTAATCATTAATTAATTTTCTATTAATGATAGAGTCCAAGTCTAGTGGGACTCTTCTCTAGAGTCCCCATCTAGTGGGACTCTCCAGCAGAGTCTCAGTCCAATGGGACTCTTCACCAAAGTCCCTGTTCATTGACACTCTTCAGATTAGTCATGTGATCGGAGAGAAACTTCTAATGTGTGTGACCCCATAGGTTCAAATCTAAGCCAGTAGTAGAGGAACTGATTTCTATACCAGTCGGAGTAACCATCTAGCAATGGTATCCGACGTTCGGATAGACCGAATGTATGCAAAGTAACACTCAAGAACCTATTTGGATATAGTTTCCATATAACTCATCCCTTTGACCTTTGATGCTAGGATGATCCAGAGTTTAAATTGTCAACTCTTAACAGTGCATCTACTATGTGTCTCAACCTAATAAATCCTGTGACTCCTCACAAGGATTGCCCTGGCCAAGGTCTTACTAAATTGAAACACAAAGCATTCTCTCCAATTTTTTAGAGTAGTCAATTTCATCTTGATTCACGCACCGACTTCACAAGTACTTGACTATGCCTGTTGCTCCTAGATTGATTTTGATGATTACAAAGCAGATTGAAGGGATACAAATAATTTTAAAATGAAAAAGTCCTTATGCTCTTCAAGGGCAAAATCATAATTTCACTAAAATTCTGATTTGATAGTATCATTTGATAGAACAAATGATTTGTAAACTATTGGTGAAAATTTCATTGTATTTGGACTTATATTTTTGAAGTTATGAAGGTTTGAAGTGCATGAGTCGACTCATGAGTCAACTCATGGCACTGTGAGCTGATTGGCACGCAAAATATTTCCATGGCATGCTGGATTTTTGACTTGGCACGACCTGTGAGTCGACTCATGAGTCGACCCACAAGGCATGAGTCGACTCATGAGTCGACCTCTGCTGATTTGAGCCGAAAAATCCAGAAATCAGACCTTCTGGTCTGTGCAACAGAAGTCGACTCATGAGTCGACTCCTGATGCATGAGTCGACTCATGAGTCGACCCCTGCGACGAGAAATATCAGCAACGGCTATTTTTTTTCCTATTTTAATTGCCATTTATGCTTCCTAAAATTGCTCTAACGGCTCTTTATCTACCTAAATTATTTTCTCTTGCTTCTAATACTACAAAATGCTTGAAATGGTGAAAGAAATTGCAGTTTAAATAGCAGATCAAATTGGAGAGAAACATAAGTGAAGAAAAAGATCAATCGGCAGATCAAAGAGAGAAGAACAGAAGAGAGGATCCAAAATTTGCAAGAAAAAGCCTGAGATCAACGAAAAATCCAAAAAGAAAAAGAGAGAGGATCCACAATATACCAGAGAGAGTGTGAAAGAGAAAAGCAAGAGCTTTCAAGGAGAGAATTCTTCACGCCTATTGTTTCAACCTTGATCTAGAGATCGTTCAAAGCTTTCAAGAGATCTTCAATCAACAATCAACCTCTTCTCAAGCATTCAAGCGTTCATCCACTTTGAGAAAATCTGAAAAAGAAGTTTTTCATTTGAGTAAAGCTTTTATTGTTATATTCGCTCATTTAAGGAGCTGTTATTGTAGTAATCTGTGCTCAAAATTTTCTAACTCTTTGTGAGTTTTTGTTCTTGTTTTTGGAGGATTTTCAAAACAAGGAAAGGTTGATCCGAACCTGAAATCGGAGTGTTTTGGGTTTACTTGTACCCGGGAAATAAGTGATCTAGCTTGGGATAGCTAGTGTCGGAGTTTCCGACGTTTTGTATTCGGGTTGAATACAAAGGATAGTGGATTGAAATTCCCAAGTAGGATCTTGGGGAGTGGATGTAGGTGCAAGGTTAGCACCGAACCACTATAAATCTTTGTGTTTGTGGTGTGCTTTATCGCTTTATCTTATTTCTTTATTATATCCTTGCAATACTGCTTTAGGTAATTAATATTGATTTAAAGTCTTTATTTTGTTCTTCATAAGTAATCTGTTGGGCTTAAAATTTTTAGAAACCCAATTCACCCCCCCTCTTGGGTTGCATAGCTGGGCAACAAGTGGTATCAGAGCCGGTGCTCTAGCCCTTCTTTGATCTAACAATCAAAGAGCCAAAGATCTATGGCAACCCATGTCGGTATTTCTCTAGCCGAGGGGCAATCAACAAACCGACCTCCACTTTTCAATGGGTCTAATTACACCTATTGGAAAGCTCGGATGAAGATTTTCATACAAGCACTCGACTATGATATGTGGAGTATCATAGTGAATGGTCCTCACACACCCACCAAGATTATAGATGGTGAGGAATCAACCAAACCCGAGAAAGAATGGGATGAGGTTGACAAGAAATTGGCACAATTAAATGCCAAAGCCATGAATGTTCTTTATTGTGCACTAGATGCTAGTGAATTTAATCGTATTTCTACTTGTGCATCTGCTAAAGAAATATGGAATAGGTTAGAAGTAACCCATGAGGGAACAAATCAAGTAAAAGAGTCTAAAATAAACATGCTTGTACATAAATATGAATTGTTCAAAATAGAGCATGATGAGTCCATAACTGCTATGTTTACTCGTTTTACTGATATAATCAATGGTTTAAAGAGTCTTGGCAAATCTTATACTAACAGTGAACTTGTAAGGAAGATTCTCAGGTCACTGCCAAGAACTTGGGAAGCCAAGGTGACTGCCATCCAAGAAGCAAAGGACTTGAACACTCTACCTCTAGAAGAGCTTCTTGGATCCTTGATGACTCATGAACTTAGCATGAAGCAACATCAAGAGGATGAAGTCAAAAAGAAAAGAACCATTGCCCTCAAATCCACAACTTCGCCTGATTATGAAACGGATGACTCTGAAGATGAAGATCAGGATGAAGAGATGGCTCTCATCACCTAGAAATTTAAGAAGTTTCTAAGAAAAAGGAAACAGGGGATGAGAAAAAAATTCACAAAAGGGGATCAAAGCAAAGAAAAGGAGAAAGATCAACCCCCTATATGCTACGAGTGTAAGAAGCCAGGACATTTCAGATCCGAATGTCCACAATTGAAGAAAGGTCCAAAGAAGTTCAAAAAGAAGGCAATGATGGCGACCTGGAGTGCGAGTGATGACTCAAGCTCCGACGAGGAAACCTCAACAGAACAAGCCAACCTGTGCCTAATGGCACACGAAAATGAGGTAACTTCTGAATCCACTAGTGAATTTACTTTTGAAGAATTGCATGAAGCATTCTATGATTCAATTGATGAATTAAAGAAACTAGGGAAGAAAAATAAAGAGCTAAAATTGGAAAATCAGTCCTTAGTGAAACAAGCTGAAAATCTTTCAATTGAAAAATTCACCTTGATTCAAGAAAATCAAAACTTAAAGGATGAAATGAACAAGCTGAAATCTATAGTAGATAAGTTCACCTTAAGTTCAAACAAACTAAATATGATCTTTGAAAATCAGAAAGCTATATATGATAAGGCTGGACTTGGTTATAAACCCCTGAAGAAACAAAAATTTCTGAAGGATATTTATGTAAATTATTCAAGTAACAAGTCTACAAATATTACTTGTTTTAAATGTGGAAGAATAGGACATAAATCATACACATGTCTTATTAACAAATATGCAAACACAAAGAAAATATGGGTTCCAAAAGGAACCATTCTGACTAACCTGAAAGGACCCAAGAAAGCTTGGGTACCTAAGACAGAAACGTGACCTTTGCTTGCAGGTGTGTCTAGCATCCCAAGAAGGAAACAGGAAATGGTATCTTGACAGCGGATCCTCGAGACACATGACTGGTGATGAATCATAATTCATCACGCTTGATGCTAAGGATGGAGGGATGGTCACCTTTGGAGATAATGGCAAAGGAAAGATCATCGGGATAGGTAACATTGGTATCACTCCCTCCAAATACATTGAGAATGTTTTATTAGTTAAAGGTTTAAAGCATAACTTACTTAGCATTAGTCAATTTTGTGATAAAGGGTATAAAGTAAGTTTTGAATCATCTGTTTGCATTGTGACGAGTCCTATTAACGATGGCATTAAATTTATAGGACATAGGCATGGCAATGTTTATATGGTAGACTTGAATGATTTAACTAAATTAGACATGCAATGCCTAGTTTCCTTAAATGCTAAAATAAATGAGACTAGTTGGCTGTGGCATCGTAAACTTGCACACATTAGCATGCATTCTCTCTCAAAATTAATTAAAAAAGATTTAGTTCTCGGTTTGCCAAAACTGAATTTTGAAAAGGATAGAATTTGTGATGCATGCCAATTAGGTAAACAAACTAGAGTATCATTTAAACCCAAAAATACTGTTTCAACTTCTAGACCTTTAGAGCTCTTACATATGGATTTATTTGGACCAACAAGAACCACCAGTCTAGGAGGAAAACGATATGGATTTGTAATAATAGATGATTACTCTCGTTTTACTTGGGTTTTCTTTTTAGCTCACAAAAATGAAACTTTTCAAATTTTCACGAAATTTCATCGAAAAGTCACTAATGAAAAAGGGTTTTCAATTCAAAATATTAGAAGTGATCATGGAACAGAATTTGAAAATCATGACTTTGAAAATTTTTGTGATGAAAATGAAATTGGCCATAACTTCTCTGCTCCTAGGACACCCCAACAGAATGGGGTAGTTGAACGGAAAAACAGAACCTTAGAAGAAATGGCCCGTACCATGCTTTGTGAAAGCAACCTTCCAAGATATTTTTGGGCAGAAGCTATTAACACAGCATGTTATATTTTAAATCGTGCTTTAATTAGACAATTTTTAAAGAAAACCCCCTATGAACTTTGGAAAGAAAGAAAACCAAATATTGCATATTTTCATGTTTTTGGTTGCCGATGTTTTGTATTAAATAATGGCAAAGAAAAACTTGATAAATTTGATGCAAAATCAGATGAAGCAATCTTTCTAGGTTACTCCTCCACTAGTAAAACATTTAGAGTGTTCAACAAAAGAACTTTAGTAGTTGAGGAGTCCATACATGTTGTCTTTGATGAATCTAACGATCTTCCTTCAAGGAAGAATGAGGGTGTTGATGATGCAGATCCACTAATAGAAGGGATAAAGGAAATCACTCTGAAAGACTCAGCAACTCCAGAAGACAAGGATCAAGAATACAAACAAAATGAGAAAGGTGAAGAAATTCAAGAACAACCTCAAGGTACAAATGACTTACCCAAGGAATGGAGGTATGTTCACAACCACCCTAAGGAGTTAATAATTGGTGATCCTATGCATGGGGTAAAAACCCGTTCTTCACTTAGAGATGTACTTAATCATTGTGCATTTGTATCTCAACTTGAACCTAAAACTTTTGAAGAAGCTGAAAATGATCATAACTGGATTAATGCTATGCAAGAAGAACTTAATCAATTTGAAAAAAATAATGTTTGGACCTTAGTAACAAGACCTAAAGATTATTCAATAACTGGCACAAAATGGGTCTTTAGAAACAAATTAGATGAGCATGGAAATGTAATTAGAAATAAAGCAAGACTGGTTGCTAAAGGATATAATCAAGAAGAAGGAATTGATTTTGATGAAACCTTTACACCTGTTGCTAGATTAGAAGCCATTAGACTTCTACTTGCTTATGCTTGCCTTATGAAATTCAAACTATTTCAAATGGATGTTAAAAGTGCATTTTTAAATGGATATATTTCTGAAGAAGTATATGTAGAACAATCCCCTGGACTTGAAAATCATGCTTTTCCCAATCATGTCTTTAGATTAAATAAAGCTTTATATGGTCTAAAACAAGCACCTAGAGCATGGTATGAAAGGTTAAGCAAATTTTTACTAAATAATGATTTCTCAAGAGGCAATGTAGATACAACCCTATTTATTAAAAGAAACCAAAATGATATGCTAATTATACAAATTTACATTGATGACATAATTTTTGGGTCTACTAATGAATCCCTTTGTCAAGACTTTGCTAAGCTTATGCAGGGAGAGTTCGAGATGAGCATGATGGGAGAACTCACCTTCTTCCTCGGACTCCAAATCAAACAATCAAAAGAGGAAATCTCCATCACCCAAAGCAAGTACACCAAGGAACTACTCAAAAGATTTGGAATGGAGAACTGCAAACCAATTGGCACACCAATGAGTCCCTCAAGTAAGCTTGACAAGGATGATGAAGGTAAAAGCGTAGACTTAAAATACTATAGAGGTATGATTGGCTCATTATTATATCTAACTGCAAGTAGGCCTGATATCATGTTTAGTGTTTGCTTATGTGCTAGATATCAATCTAATCCTAAGGAATCTCATTTGAATGCTGTTAAAAGAATCCTTAGATACTTAAATGGTACACAAACTATAGGGTTATGGTACTCTAAGGACTCACAAATTAATTTGTTAGGATATTCAGATGCTGATTTTGCTGGATGTAAATTAGATAGAAAAAGCACAAGTGAAACTTGCCAATTTCTTGGAGTTAACCTAATCTCATGGTTTAGCAAGAAACAAAATTCGGTGGCACTGTCTACGGCTGAGGCCGAATGCATTGCAGCCGGAAGTTGTTGTGCTCAAATCTTGTGGATTAAGCAACAACTCGAAGATTTTGGAATCAAACTTAATGAAACACCAATAAAATGTGATAATACAAGTGCCATAAATCTATCTAAAAATCCAATACAACACTCAAGATCCAAACATATTGAAATAAGACATCATTTTATAAGAGAACATGTTCAAAACAAAAATATAATTCTTGAATATGTTTGCACTGAAAATCAATTAGCCGATATCTTTACAAAGGCCCTTAGTGAGGATAGATTCTGTGAAATTAGGAGAAATCTAGGAATTCTAGATCCATTTGCCTAAAATTTCTCAATTTCCAAGAATTGATTCTTAGAGCTCAATTTCCAACAACTATCCTGGTCTCAAAAGCTCAGATTTATCACTCTAAAAACTTATCATTGAGCAAAATTCCTTCTCCCAAAATTTCGAATTTTTTTGGAATTTATTTGCATTTTTCCTGAATTTTTGAACTTCATGAGTCGACCCCCATGAGTCGACTCAATGGCAAACTTGTAAATCCCACAAACTTCCCACGGGCTCATTGTTTTTAAACGGGAACCCTGTTTGTGAGACGACTCATCTTCTCATCGTCTTCCTTCCGAAAGCCGTTCTTTCCAACTCCTTCTTGCTCCAAAACCAAGGATTTATCTCGAGGCAATTCTCCCTCCTTCTCTCCATCAAAAATCGCCTCCTTGGAAAAGAGATTTCTCGTACTTTCTCGCATTGCTTGGCGCGGTTGGAACGTGCCCTAGCACTTCACCGAACTTCCAAAATCCACTTCTTTTCTCCACTAAAATTCCTCTTTACTCTCTTGTGATCCCTCCTCCTCTCAATTCAAGTCTTCTTGTCTGCTACTTTATTGGATATGGCTCCAAAGATGAAACTTCCCCAAAGAAGGAAATCAATCCATGAGCCTGAAGATATTGTCCGAAAGAAAAGGCATGCTCAGTCTTCAACTGCTCCCACTTTAGTTTCAGTACCTGCTCAAGGTCTCTCTCAATCCTCCATAAGCCCCAGTGTAAATCCTCTTTCTGATAGAAAAGTAGAAACCGGAAAAAATATAGATTTTCGGTTCTTTGAGAAAGAAGGCTTTACTTTTGCTACCAAGATCAAAAATCAAGGATGGAAACTCTATTGCTCTCTTAAGGAAGTCACCTATGTTGATCTTGTTAGAGAGTTCTACCAGAACCTACATTATGGAAGCGGGTCAGTAACTTCAACTGTAAAGGGAATTGACATATGCTTGGATTCTAGGATATTGGGAGATATACTTCAGTTGCCTAGTGAAGGTTACTCATATATGAAACTCCCAATTAAAGAAGAAGGGATCAGAATTATCTTAGGAGAAGCTTTTTCAGGAAGTTTAAACAAATTGGAAGCAAAGCTATTATCCATTGAGATGAGGGTCCTGCATCAGATTGTAACAAAACTCTTCTTTCCTAGGAGTGGTAGGCATGATCTACTATCTGGCAGAGATGTATGTGTCATGTTTCATATCATCACTCAGACCCTCCTAAACCTCCCTGCACTTATGATAGAGGCCATGAGAGAAACTTTAAACAGATCCAAGGCACACTTGCCTTATGGTATGGCCCTTACTAGAGTATTTAGGAGGTTTGGAGTTAGCTGTGAGGGGGAGACACCTACCAAGCTCTCACATGTGGACACTTTCAACCAACACAGCCTACACCGAATGGGAATTACAAAGACTATTGGTGGTTGGATCAAGGGCTCTGAAGAAAGAGCTGAGGAGAGAGCTGAGGAAAGAGCTGAAGACAGAACTGAAGGCAGAGTAGAAGAAGAAGGTCCATCTTCTCCTGTACATGACTTCAGGGCAGCATCACCAGATACCCAGTTCATTCTTGATACTGAGGCTGGCCCTTCTGAGTTTACTAGGATGCCCACACCAGTGTATCAGCCAGAGAGCAGAGCACCTCATTCAGAGTTCAGACTGGCTGACGATCAGATCGAGCATATTTCTCAGCGTGTGGCTTCTTTGCTGTCTAGCCAGTGGGGTAGTACTTCTTTTGCACCTGAAGCTACCTCTTCTGATCAGACCATTACTCCCCACATCTCTACTATGTTTCAGATGATTTCAGATCAGTCCATCAGGATACAGCAGCTTGAGGACACAGTCTGGAGACTGACTGGCAGAGTTCTTGACTTGCAGGGGCAAGTCCTTGCATTGGCCCATCCCCAGCCACAGGAGTCTACTATTGAGGTCACAGACCTCACTGCAGAGGCTAGCAGGCTCAGAGGAGCACTAGAAGGTGGATATGAATTACTGAGGAAAGAGATCCGAGGATCGAGTGAGCATGCTACCACCCAGTTCACTGCTCTACTTCAATCTGTTTCCAGAGCACTGAACGTACTTGATTCTATTAGACTCACCCTTTCTGTTCAGTCCCTAGCATCTCAGAGTTCTCAGCCACCCAGTTCATCTTGCTCTCCTGCTCGTGGCAGAGGCAGACGGGGTAGAGGACGCACTTCTGATCCATCATCTCCTCACCCTATATCTGATGACTCCGATCATTGACTTATCTTGATCTTTACTAGATCCTAGGTGTTAGTGTCTTGTTCTAGGATCTATACCTTGGGGCCATATATTGACATTTAGCTGGTTGAATTTTATGTATTGAAACAATTATGATATTAATGGAATCATCTTTTACCTATATTTCTACCTCTTTGTAATGATATCGATCATATTTTGGTTATATATTTTCTTCTTGTGAAAATATTATCTTCTCCTTGTTATTGATTGCTGTTGATAATTGCTATATTAAGGGGGAGCAAACATCTGTGAAAAACTCTAAAGGGGAAGAAATTAAAGAATGTTTCAGAAAAAGGAAGAGTTAACTATGTTTGATGATGTCAAAAAGGGGGAGAAATTAAACAAAAACAAAAATTGAAATTAAAAAAAAAAAAAGCAAAACCCTAAATTATGAGAAAAAGGGGGAGAAATTAAAGAAAAACAAAGATTGAAAGATTAAACCAAACTGGAGAAATTAAAGAAAAACAAAGATTGAAAGATTAAACCAAACTGAAGAAATTAAACAAAAACAAGAATTGAAAGATTAAACCAAACTTGAGAAATTAAACAAAAATTGGAAGATTAAAAAAAATATATTGGGAAATAAATATTGGAGAAATTAAACAAAACTTTGAGAAATTTGGTATCAAAATTTGGTATCAGACAGAACTTAAACAAAAAGCCATCCATCAAAAGCAAAATCATAAGTACAATGCAAATAAGTATTTTTTTATGCTCTGATATATTTCAAAATTCAAACTTGCTCTGATACATCTTTTGAAACTTTATTTACCTTGATACAACTTAAGAAATTTGATTTACTCTGATACACCCTAAAATTTTTTTTAACTTGCTCTGATACATGATAAAATTTGATCTGATACAGTGTGAAAGTTTCTCTGATACATTATAACATCTGCTCTGATTCAGTGTTAAAGTTTCTCTGATATATTATGACATTTGCTCTGATACAGTGTAAAATTTTCTCTGACATTTGCTCTGATACAGTGTGAAATTTTCTCTGACATTTGCTCTAATACAGTGTGAAATTTTCTCTGATATATTATAAAATTTTCTTGCTCTGATACATTGTAAAATCTTTTCTGATAACATTGTAAAAAAAAAAATTTTTTTTCTTGCTCTGATACATTGTAAAATCTTTTCTGATAACATTGTAAAAAAAAAAATTATTTTTCTTGCTCTGATACATTGCAAAAGTTATTTATCTTCTCTTGCTCTGATATATCTTAAACTCAAAATGATCTAATACCCTTTTCAAATCTTTAAGAAAATGGACAAACTATTTTTGCATTTATATTACATGCCAAAAGAATCATACTCTTTTCAAGCATATACACCTATAATGGATTCTTTTGAAATTAATGCATTAACATTAATATTTTTGTTCAAATGTTTTGTCATCATCAAAAAGGGGGAGATTGTTGCTCCTAGATTGATTTTGATGATTACAAAGCAGATTGAAGGGATACAAATAATTTTAAAATGAAAAAGTCCTTATGCTCTTCAAGGGTAAAATTGTAATTTCACTAAAATTCTGATTTGATAGTATCATTTGATAGAACAAATGATTTGTAAACTATTGGTGAAAATTTCATTATATTTCGACTTATATTTTTGAAGTTATGAAGGTTTGAAGTGCATGAGTCGACTCATGAGTCAACTCATGGCACTGTGAGCTGATTGGCACGCAAAATATTTCCATGGCACGCTGGATTTTTGACTTGGCACGACCTGTGAGTCGACTCAAGAGTCGACCCACAAGGCATGAGTCGACTCATGAGTCGACCTCTGCTGATTTGAGCCGAAAAATCCAGAAATCAGACCTTCTGATCTGTGCAACAGAAGTCGACTCATGAGTCGACTCCTGATGCATGAGTCGACTCATGAGTCGACCCCTGCGATGGAAAATATCAGCAACGGCTATTTTTTTGCCCGTTTTAATTGCCATTTATGCTTCCTAAAATTGCTCTAACGGCTCTTTATCTACCTAAATTATTTTCTCTTGCTTCTAATGCTACAAAATGCTTGAAATGGTGAAAGAAATTGCAGTTTAAATAGCAGATCAAATTGGAGAGAAACATAAGTGAAGAAAAAGATCAATCGGCAGATCAAAGAGAGAAGAACAGAAGAGAGGATCCGAAATTTGCAAGAAAAAGCCTGAGATCAACGAAAAATTCAAAAAGAAAAAGAGAGAGGATCCACAATATACCAGAGAGAGTGTGGAAGAGAAAAGCAAGAGCTTTCAAGGAGAGAATTCTTCACGCCTATTGTTTCAACCTTGATCTAGAGATCGTTCAAAGCTTTCAAGAGATCTTCAATCAACAATCAACCTCTTCTCAAGCATTCAAGCGTTCATCCACTTTGAGAAAATCTGAAAAAGGGGTTCTTCATTTGAGTAAAGCTTTTATTGTTATATTCGCTCATTTAAGGAGCTGTTATTGTATTAATCTATGCTCAAAATTTTCTAACTCTTTGTGAGTTTTTGTTCTTGTTTTTGGAGGATTTCCAAAACAAGGAAAGGTTGATCCGAACCTGAAATCGGAGTGTTTTGGGTTTACTTGTACCCGGAAAACAAGTGATCTAGCTTGGGATAGCTAGTGTCGGAGTTTCCGACGTTTTGTATTCGGGTTGAATACAAAGGATAGTGGATTGAAATTCCCAAGTAGGATCTTGGAGAGTGGATGTAGGTGCAAGGTTAGCACCGAACCACTATAAATCCTTGTGTTTGTGGTGTGCTTTATCGCTTTATCTTATTTCTTTATTATATCCTTGCAATACTGCTTTAGGTAATTAATATTGATTTAAAGTCTTTGTTTTGTTCTTCATAAGTAATCTGTTGGGCTTAAAATTTTTAGAAACCTAATTCACCCCCCCCTCTTGGGTTGCATAGCTGGGCAACAGTGCCCAAAAATCTTCGGATCCTAAATTAAAAATTCAGGTAGTTCAGCACCAAAGCACAGTGAGTTACTTGCAAGTCACCGTGGTGATCTCAAGTCAAAGAGATACTTATATCTATATCCCTTCGGAGTGACTTTTGATAGCAGAGTGCTCCGAAGTTGGTCACGTTCAGTGAAATGTACTCCTACATTTCACCTATATGCCATACCAGCATCTCCATGCTCCTTGGTTAAGAGGACAACCAATCTATATGGCACACAATGACCTACACTTAATATATCTATCATCCTAGTAATAGTATATCATTTGATCGTGAACTCATTGAAGGACTAAATGATAAATCTTCTTTTATCGATTTAAAATAGTCCTAAGGACTTTCACCATAACATAGAAGTTTGATATAGAAGATGTACAAGCTTATGATAAAAATTATCAAATAAATATTTTATTAATTAATTTATATATAATTATATCAAATAGTACAACCGTCAACAAGCTAACGATTGACTTTGAGACATATTTTTCAACAACTCCCATTTGTACTAAAGCCAATCGGTACAGTATCGTATACCCATCTTCATTTTGTGATCTTCGAACTCCTTTACCGCAAGGGCTTTAGTTAATGGGTCGGTCAGATTCTCCTTTCCATCGATCTTCTAAAGGTCGACGTCATCTCGATCCACAATCTCTCGGATAAGGTGGTAGCGATGCAGATATGCTTTGTCCACTGATGTGCCTTCAGCTCTTTTGTCTGAGCTATGGCTTCAGTACTATCACAATAAAGTAGAACTGGACCATCGATGAAGGGTGCCACTCCAAGCTAGGTGATGAACTTCCTTAGCCACACAGCTTCCTTTGCAGCATCGAATGCCGTGATGTATTCCACCTCGCAAATTGAATCGGCTGTAGTGTGCTGCTTGAAACTTTTCCAGCAGACAGCTCTATCATTTAGGGTAAAGATGTATCTAGATACGCTTTTGCTATCATCACGATCTGACTGAAAATTGAAATCAGTGTATCTCATGAGTTTCAAGTCAGATTCTCCATAAACAAGCCACTGGTCCTTAGTATGTCTCAAATACTTAAGGATGGATTTTGCAACCTTCAATGGTTCTCATCTGGATTTGATTGATATCTACTCACTACTCCTAGTGAGTATGCCACATCCGATCTTGTACATGTCATGGCATATATTATAGAATATACTATCAAGGCATATAAAATTCTACTCATAGCTCTCTCTCTCTTGAGGGGTTGTCGGATAATCCTTCTTCGAGAGAGAAATTTCATAGCCTATCAGAAGATAACCTTTTTTGAAATTTTTCATGCTGAACCATTTTAGCATGGTATCTATGTACATTGATTGGGAGAGTCCGAGCAGCCTCTTAGATTTATCCCTATAGATCTTCATCCCTAAAATGTAGGCTGTTTCTCCCAGATCCTTCATGGAGAATTGTGACGACAGCCACATTTTTTTTCCTATAATACAGGGACATTATTCTCGATTAAGAGAATATCGTTCATATATAAAATAAGAAATATAATTATGAAACCATTTGTCCACTTATATATATAGGTTTCTCTCCATTTTTAATGAAGCCATAGTTCTGATCACCTTATCAAAACGTATGTTCCAACTCCGAGATGCTTGCTTCAATCCATAAATAGATCTCTGAAGCTTGCACACTTTGGACTCATCTGTGGATGTGAACCCTTCAGATTGCATCATATACACCTTTTCATTCAGCTCTCCATTTAGAAAAGCTATCTTCACATCCATTTACCATACTTTATAGTCCAGGTATGCTGCTACCGCAAGTATGATCCGAATGGACTTAAGCATTGCCACAAGAGAGAACATCTCATCATAGTCAACACCATAATGTTAATGATACCCTTTGGTAACCAGATGGATTTTATAGATCTCAACCTTCCCATCTGCATCCTTTTTCCTTTTGAAGATCCATTTACACCCTATGGGTTTTACCCCTTCAGGTGGATCAACCAATGTCCACACATTATTGATCTTCATGAACATCATTTCAGATTTCATAGCTTCAAGCTATTTCTCAGAGTCAGACCTCAACATTGCATCCATATAGGTGACTGGATCCTCATTGTTCTCATCGAGCTCAATAGGATCTCCGTCTTGGACCAAAAAATCTAGGTATCTGTCTGACTGACGTGGTATTCTACCAGATCTCCTTAAGGATATTTGCATATTGGGCTCTGAGTTTGATCTTATCAAATTCAATTCAGATTCAGTCATTGATGTCGGTTCTTCTACATGTCGAACTTCATCAAGCTCGACTTTAGAGGTACTTATTCCTTCACTAAGAAATTTTTTTTTCGAAAAGTGTGTCTTACTGCTGACAAATATCTTTTATTCAGCAGGGAGGTAAAAGTAATATCCTCTCGTTTCCTTAAGATATCCTATAAAATTATACTTATCAGATCTAGATCTGAGCTTGTCAGTTTGTAATTATTTGACATAAGCTGAACACCCCCAGACCTTAATGTAAGTGAGGTTCGGCCTACGTCCTGATCATATCTCATATGGTGTTTTACTAACTGACTTGCTTGAAATATTATTGAGTACAAAACAGGCTATCTCAAGTGCATATCCCCAAAAAGAGATCGACAGACTTGCAAACCCCATTATGGATCGAACCACATCCAACAGGGTCCAATTCCTTCTTTCTGAGACATCATTATGCTGTGGTGTCCTTGGAGGAATCTATTATGAGAGAATCACATTCTCTCTAAGATATGTCAAAAATTTACTAGAAAGGTATTCGCCCCCTCGATCAGATCGAAGAGTCTTAATACTTTTTTCAGTTTATTTTTCTATTTCATTACGAAATTATTTGAACATTTCAAATGATTTAGACTTGTGTTTCATCAAGTAGACAAATCCATATCTAGATAGGTCATTTGTGAATGTAATGAAATAGTTATACCCTCCTCTGGTACTAATATTCATAGATCCACAAATATTACTCTGTATTAGATCTAGAACTTCACTAGCTCGTTCATCATTTTCAGTAAAAGGTGACTTAGTCATCTTTCCAAGAAGATAAGACTCACAGGTCGACCATGATTCACAATCATTGATATTGAGGATACCCTTTTGTGCTAATCTGTTTATCCTATTTTTGTTAATATGATCGAGCTTGCAATGCCAAAGGTAGGCATCTATGGCATTATCTAACTTTGAACGTTTATTTGGAGTGTACATTACACTCATAGGCTGTGATAATACATAGATGCCATTTCTTAACACATTCATAATGATATCACAATAATCATTCTTTATTGATAAACTATAACCATCTTTGATCAAAAGATTAATAGAGATTATATTCATAAAAAAAGTAAACAATAGTGATAATCACTTAAAATGACACTGTTAGACTTGAAAATAAGCTCGACAACTCCTAAAGTCTGGATTGAAACTTGACTTCCATCTCCCACATTTAGGAATCTCTCATCGTTCTCAAATTTTCTACTAACTTGAAGTTCTTGAAATGAATTGCATATGTGAACTAGACTTCCGGTATCCAATATCAAGATAGTAGTGTCACATATAGAAAAATTACAAGGTACTATCATATAAGCACCATGATCAACAACTAATTGCTCATTTCTCTTTAGCCTATTTGGGTCATCGTCTACTTGACTAGATTCAATCCTAAACTTTTTAGCTAGATTGGGCTCAAGACCAATATTCAACTTCTGGTACTGACTATCAAAGTTGGGTCCAATAAGCTCATTACTGTCAAACAATGAGTGAAGCGATAAATTACTAGCCATTTCTGAAAAGAAAGAAAAATACAGACCTAATTAGTATATGAATTAATCAAGACTAAAGATATAGACTTTAGTCTAAAGATTCTCTCACTATTTTAAAAGAATTGATAGCCTCTACCTTTAATTCGAGGAATTATCTTAATTTCTTAGCGGGTACTAAAATCCACATAGACTGCATATCGGCTCGAGTATGGCTCGACCAACCCACATGCATCTATGGGTAGGTCTCAATCAATTGTTTCTCTAAATAATTTTTAGTAATTAATTTTTTCTCATATTTCATTTCACTAGGCGATGAGCCTCCATTGAAAGTTTCGATTAGATTTGTTAGGATTTGACACCTTGAGATTTGGTTCATATTGAGCCCACAATGAGATCCGTGACAAAAAATAGAGTTCAACGAGATCAAGATTACCCCAAACGGAGTCTGGATAGAGAAGATACGCATATTTGTAGTCGACATGAAACCCGAGGTGGTGGAGGACCGTCGACGACCGACAGCGGGCCAGTGGAGCAACGGCGGGGCACGGCCCAGGTGAGCCAGCATGGGGGTTGGGCACGCACAGGGTCGCGGGCTGGCCCAAGCCTAGGCGCGTAGGGCCTAAGCCGAGGCACACGAGTGCGCGAGTCGGCCCAGGCCCACGCACATGCATGCAGGATCAGCAGCCCATTTTCCTCGATCTACGGTGGATCGAGCAGTCCACAGGCCGGCATGTGGACCACGTGGGCATTTTCCATGCATTTCGCGTGGTCCATGGCACTATTCCATGGACCGACGTACGATCAGATAGTGTGGTTGGCTTATGATTTTGATCCAATGATCGAGGAGATTTTCTAAGTGTGATTAGGAGTCTTAATCTTTATCTAATTGCTATTTAAGCTCTTTAAAAGGGCCTGTATATGTAAAACAGTAGTTGTGTGGTCTTTGGGCTTGGTTTTTCATAGGAGAGGACCCGTGATCTCGTGTGGAGGTGCAGCGGAGACTAATCCCATGAAGAGAGAGATGCAAGGACACTGAGAGAAGAAGGAGCAGGGCTCCTGGACAGTGGACACAGATCGCTTCAGGGGTTTAAGGGATCTTTCAAGAGAGAGAGCTTTTGTGAGGGTGAACTTTCTGTGAGAGAAAAATTGGGTGTATGGGAGTTGAGGGTGAGATCTCCTCTTGTAATATTTCTTTTCTCATGGTGAAGTTTGCATGCCCGGTGGAGGTGAGCTCTTTTTTGGCTGATCTATGTATTTTGATTATTTTCTATTTTATTTTTTTTGGGAGGTGGTGTCCTGACCAGACATCCACCCAACAAGTGGTATCCAAGTAAGGTAGTACAAGAATGCAGATTATAGTGATAGTGAGCAAGATCGAAGATGGAGAAGATAGAAACAATCAAGATGGAGATCAACAAATTTGTTGAAAAGAGCAATTTCTTCTTGTAGCAGGTAAGGGTGAAGGACGTGCTCATCCAGCAAAGGTTGATCGATGCTCTCTTATGCAAGGAGAAGCCGACCACCATAGAGGTACGGGATTGAAAATGGCTACAGAAGCTGATGGTGACTACCATCTGTATGACCTTGTGGATGAGGTGGTGATCCATGTCCTTAGCGAGACTTCTCCGATGGTACTGTGGTCAAAGCTCGAAGAGTTGTACATGGTGAAATCTCTCACCAACACTCTTTTCCTCTAGAGGTCGTTCTACCAGCTGCAGATGGTTGAGGGACAGAGCGTGTAGAAGTATCTCAGCCACTTCCAGAAGATTCTCACCAACCTCCTCAGTGTTGGCGAGAATATTGAGAAGAAGATCAGGGCACTGGTTTTGCTAGCATCGCTTCCACCTTCGTATGAGTCCTTGATGACTGCTCTTTTAGTGGGAAAAAGCACCATCAAGATGGATGAGGTCATCACGATGATACTCCAGAATGAGATTCTCAGAAGGAAGAATCCAGCTTCGAGCTCAGGTGGCGGTAGCTCAGCTTTAGTGATTCTGGAGGAGCAGGAGGCGGTAGACAGAATGATAGGAGATCGCGATGAGGGTGGTCCAAGTCCAGGAGGGACTTGAGCAAAATCAGGTGTTACCAGTGTGACGAGTTGGGGCATCTAGCTAGAGATTGCCCTCAACTCAAAAATCGGACGATGGTTGCTATGGAGATGGCCAGTAGTGATTCAGAGAGAGATATCCTGAAGATATCTGACGAGGTATCTACTTCTTTCCAGTAGTAGATCTTAGATTCTGTATACACATATCATATATGTTGTAGAGAGGAGTAGTTTGACTCCCTGAAGAATAGTGAGGGTACTATTTATCTGTTGGATGGATCGAACTATGCAATCAGAGGTATTGGAATGGTCAGCTGGAGGACACATGATTGTGCAGTGAAAAGATTGGGAGAGATCTGATACATACCCGATTTCAGGTGGAATCTTATCTCACTGAGCATACTGGATTCGAGAGGCTACAAGATGGTAGCTGATGGAAGAATCCTGAAGGTGCTATGCGACGATAGGATTGTTCTGGAGGGAAAGAAAAGGAGGACAGGATATTATTACCTGATGAGGAGCCCAAAGCGATGTGAAGCTCCAGGTGGAGGTGGATCGGGGATGAGACAGGAGACTCAGGTGGATGAGAGGCGACATCGCAAGGTGAGATTCTATTACTACAGTATGATGCCTCGAGCAGGTCTCAAGTCAGGAGAAGCATAGCATACGATGGAGATGAAATCGAGCAGCCTAGCTTGACTACCATGTTTGCCCATCCATGATCAGCAGGTGATTGCCCTAGGGCATGGGGGCGAGGAGATCCAGAAGCTCTCAGAGTTAGGAGGAGGCCAAATATTGAGTCGAAGTGGAGATTGTTAGGATTTGATATCTCGAGATTCAATCTATATTGAGCTCACAACGAGGTTCGTGATAAAAAGTAGAGTCCAACGAGACCAAGATCACTCCAAACAAAGACAGACGGAGGAGATACACACGTTTGAAGTCGGCATGGAACCCGAGATGGCGGAGGACCGTCGATGGCCAACGGTGGGCCAGCAGAGAGGCAGCAATGCGGCCATGCATGGTGGGGCACGACCCAGGTGAGCCAGCGCATGGGCTGGGCACGCGTAGGGTGCAGCCCAGCGGGCGGGCCCCGCCCAAGCCCGGGCACGCAGGGCCCAAGCCTGAGCTCGTGGGCCGGCCTAGGCCCAGGCGGGTGCGGCTCAGGCCCACGCACATGTGCGTGGGCTTAACAGCCCATTTTCTCTGATCCACAATGGATCGAGCGGTCCACAGGCTGGCACATGGACCAAGTGGGCATTTTCCATGCATTTCGCAAGTCCATGACACTATTCCATAAATCGACGCACGATCGGATGGTGTGGGTGGCTTGCGGTCTTGATCCAACAGTCGGAGAGGTTTTTTAAGTGTGATTAGGAGTCCTAATCTTTATCTAATTGCTATTTAAGCCCTTTAAAAGGGTCTATATAGATGAAATAGTGGCTGTGTGGTCTTTGGGCTTGGTTTTTCACGGGAGAGGACCCATGATCTCGCATGGAGGCACAGTGGAGACTAATCCCGTGAAGAGAGAGGCGCGAGGATGCTGAGAGAAGAAGGAGCAGGGCTCTTGGACAATGGACATTAGTCATTTCAGGGATTCAGGGGGGTCTTCCAAGAGAGAGAGCTTTTGTGAGGGAGAACTTTCTGTGAGAGAGAAATTGGCTGTACGAGGGTTGAGGGTGAGATCTCCTCTTGTAATATTTCTTTTCTCATAGTGAAGTTTGCATGTCCCACAGAGGCAAACCCTTTTTTGGCTGATCCACGTATTTTGATTATTTTTTGTTTTATTCTTCTTTCTTCCTGCTGATCGCACAGTACCGAAAAGGTCTTGGGAGGTGGTGTCCTGGCCAGACATCCATCCAACAAGATCCAACTATTAACATGAACTTAGTAATTCTAACTAATGAATAATCAGATTCGAGTATGGCTCGGCCAACCGAATCATTCATCAGATAGTATAATAGAGTCATCATATGATGAATAATAATTCCATCATTCAAAGAAACACTAGACAGATGGCGTCTGCAATGTCAATCAGAAATAATGGACCCATTACCATTCATCTTAATGGATGGCTATGATCTAGTTATCACCATAACTAGCTCATTTTATGAACCTAATAATTTAGAAGATTTGGTTAACATAATTTAATAGAATTAAATATACAGACCAGCTAATCTTAATCTTCCCACTGACTTCACCAAGTCAGATTAGGATGGACTAAAAATAAGCCGATCCTACTGATAAGTCATCAATCCTCTCATTGACTTCACCAAGTCATGTCGAGGATAAAGACAAATCAAACTAGGGGTGTCTAAATTAGTCAAACTAATTTTCTAGTAAGCATGGGTCAACCCTAATCATTAAGCGATCTAATCAAAATTTGATTCACCATGTTGGCCAGGTAAGTGAGATCAATAGGAGAGATATGCCATTAACTCATCATAGACTCAATCTATGTGAGTAGCTTCTAGTTAATAACCACCGATCAAGACTGCCAAACTTACCTTAGACACCAACTGGTTAATTAGTTTCAATTGGATCTACTTATGGATCTGGGTTCGACCGCTGAGCTCAAGATCAAAGTCCATTTGGGTCTAATCAAAAATATGGACTCGACCAACTACAACTATTATATTGGCTCTGAAAAAATTTTGATTTAATCTAATTTCTCTTCTTAGTCAATTTGATTTTTGATTCTGACCCTAGGTCTAATCCAATTAGGAGGACCTGATCAAGCTAACCCATAAACCCATCACCCACATTTTATGTGAATGATATTAGATCTTTAATTCATAATTTTAGATCTAATAGGTTCAACTTAATTCTCAATTAAATTTAAGACTGTGGGTAGAGATTCAGTATTTAAAAATAATTTTAAATTTTATAAAATATTTTTATAATTAATTTTATGCACAATCATTTAGATCTGAAACTTGAATCGACTCACCTCTGGATTGAGCCGACTCATCACAATGAGTCGACTAAGTTTCAAGACTTAGTTGACTCATTGATGATAAACTATTAATCATAATTTTCAACCTATAACAATGAGTCAGCTCAACATAAATTGAGTTGAAGAACCAGGGTCTTGAGTCGACTCAACAAGCAAACTATAATAATTACATTAATTTTAGATCAAAATAATTCTATATAAATAATAATAAAATCAATTATAAATTATTTTAAAACTATTTTAAATATGTTCATGATTTTAGATTTTATTTACAAAGATTAGGTACAACTACTTTTCATATAATGTATCATATACACAATCTTAGGATTTTGAGAAAAGTAAAGTTTTCTTTTCGCATTCATCTTTATAGGATATAGTCACAATGACACCCCTACATATCATAAGAGGATCCAATTGAATGAAAAAATGAGAGATATAATCTCTATTACCTCCTATGATCGGACAGCCTGATAATAAATCCAATTCGATTACTTCACTACTCAGATCATCTAATCTAAATAATTTAGATCTAATCTAAATTATTTTATATTTAATTATTATATTTTAATCATATCAAAATTAAATAATAATAATCATAAATAAATTTTATATACTTCAAATTAAAATCAGACTTTATAAAGATCAGCACAAACTAGGACAACCTTTGCACTGTAAGGGATAAACCTTACAGCAGGACAACCTTATATCAGTTTGTGTGATCAGATCTATAACTAATTTTAGATCTAAATATCATACATCAGATCTAATCTAAATCAAATTATAGATCTATATGCATATAATATCATATCATATCAAACCGTGGCTCTGATACCACTATTAGGATGCGCAGGGGTTTCATGCATGTATTTCAAAAATTTTCAGCAAAAGAATATTAGATTAAACTATTTAATATATAAATACATGTATAAGATTTGATCTTAAAACTCTTACCAATAGATCTATGATATGAATTTATGTGCATAAAAATCTGAATTTAAAATGATAAGCATGTGAACCAAAAATAGCATTTAGTAATAGATCTAATCTACCACTTCTAAGGTTTTAAACCCAATATCTAAGCATGGATAGTCAAACTTCATGATCGAGAATGTAAATCTGAAAGTTCTTTCTAATCTCTCACAGTCACACAAGTATCCAGCCTCTACGGATGGTCCACATGAAGTCCCTCGGACTGATCAGCCCTCTGCGAGAGTGCTAGCTCGTGCAGTCAGCTTCTGATGATAGATTTGACTTAATTTTTTTCTTTGATCACCTCAAATCTTTTTGATGTCGAAGATGGATCAGAGGAGGATATTGGATGGTGGAGAAAAAACTGATGAAGTCTCTCTTTCCTTTGATTTTTCTCTCACCTAAAAATCTAGAACAGTTTTAGGTCTCTCACTCGAGAGGATAATGGTCTCCTCTTTTGTTCACACCAAGAAAGAAAAAAAACCATCACAATGAAAAGCTCTCTCTTGTTGGCACACAAAATTGTGGCTTTTTTATAATTGTCGCACAAACCAGGTAAGATAGGATAAGAGCTAGACTTTGTTGCAATTCAAACTATTTTGAATTACAATTTGACTTTAACTTTTTTTCACCCTTATCTGACTTAAAGAGAGACTTACTAGAAAAAATTAAGCATAGAAAACAATTAGAAAGACTTTTTTTTCTTGCACACAATGGGCCCCTTTAGAAATAGCCAATGTGTGGGAGGATATGGATAAGATTTTAGGTTGAAATTCAAACCATTTTGAATTCAAATCAAAATCAATAAATTTCTATCCTTAATGGATGACCAAAGAAAGATTTTCTTCTAATTTTCTCATGCATAAACTAATTTTGTACAGTGAGAAAAGGTGTGAGATAATTTGGGTGGCGCAAGGGAGGGAGTCCCATTCATTTGGGACTCTAGGGTTTAACCAATTGGATTTCTTTCAAACTCAATCCAATTAGATCCAAATTAAATATGATAAACCTAATATAATTAAGCTCTTATAATTTTAATTAAATTTAATTAAATTAATAAATTAATTGAGCCATAAATCTGATCAAATCAAGATCATTTCTTCCTTGCCGATTAGGTCATCTCATAACCTAATCAGACTTGACCTGATTGAATCCAATTCAATCAAACTTAATCTAGACTATAATGCTCAATTAAATTGATTTAATTAGTGATCTAATCATTAATTAATCTTATATTAATGATAGAGTCTAAGTCTAGTGAGACTCTTCTCTAGAGTTCCCATCCAGTGGGACTCTCCAGCAGAGTTTCAGTCCAGTGAGACTCTTCACCAGAGTCTCTGTTCACTAGGACTCTTTAAATTAGCCATGTGATTAGAGAAAAACTTCTAATATGTGTGACCTCATAGGTTCAAACCTAAGTCGGTAGCATAAGAACTGATTTCTGTATCAATCGGAGTAACCATCTAGCAATGATACCCGACATCTGGATAGGCCAAATATACGCAAAGCAACACTCAAGAATCTATTTGGATATGGTTACTGTATAATTCATTCCTTTGACCTTTGATACTAGGATGACCCAAAGTTTAAACTGTCAACTCATAACAGTACATCCATTATGTGTCTCAACCTAATAAATCCTGTAACCCTTCACAAGGATTTCCCTAGCCAAGGTCTTACTAAATTGAAACACAAAGCATCTCTCCAATTTTTTGGAGTGGTTAATTTTATCTTGATTCATGCACCAACTTCACAGATATTTGACTATGCCTAGAAACCTTCCAATCTTGAATTAAAAATTCAAATTGTCCGACACCAAAGCACAGTGAGTTGCTTGCAAATCACCATGGTGATCTCAAGTCAGAGGGACACTTATGCCTATATTCCTTCAGAGTGACTCTTGACAGCAGAGTACTTCGGAGTTAGTCATGTTCAGTGAAATGTACTCTTATATTTCACTTGTATGCCATATCAGCATTTTTATGCTCCTTGGTTAAGAGGACAACCAATCTATATGGCACATAATAACCTACATTTGATATGTCTATCATCCTAGTAATAGCATATCATTTTATCATGAACTCATTCAAGGACTTAACAATAAATCCTCCTTTATCGATTTAAAATAGTCTTAAGGACTTTCATCGTAACATAGAAGTTCGATATAGAAGATGTACAAGCTTATGATGAAAATTATTAAATAAATATTTTATTAATTAATTCATATACAATTACATCAAATAGCATAACCGTCAATAGGCTGACGATTGACTTTGAGATACATTTTCCAATAGTTAGTGCCTCACACAAACACCTTCACATGCACACCTTTATGGGTGAAAACTTTTAGCACCCCTTTTCCTTCTCTTGGTTAGCAACCATGATAGAGTATCCCTAGTAATTGGGAATTTAAGGATCTCATCCTATTTAGACTCAAATTGAGTCCAATTCGAATCTAGTTCAAATCAAACTTGAAACAAACTCGAAGAGCCTGTCAATCTTAATCTAATTAGGATTCTGATCCAAATCTAACTTAAATTTTTAATCCAATTAAGTCTTAATTAAATCAGATATAATCTGAAGTTAATTAGGATATAAATTCAATCTCTCATAAATTTTTTAGATCACTTATCAGATCATTATCATCCCTATAATTAAACATGAACCTCATGTCTAGTGCTACCTAGACATAGTCAACTATTTAATCCCATATGATCTCTAATTTAATTCTCAATTAGGCTAGTCTATTTGTTCAATCAAATCATGTACTTCCAAATTGAACATATAGACTTAGGTCAATTCTTTCCTACTTTGTCTGACTTTATGCGTGACTCCATAGGTTCGAACATTAAGTTGGTAGCACAAAAAATTATTTTTTATACTAATCAAAGTTACTATCTAGCAATAATTTTTGATATCCAGATTGGTCGAATATTTGCAAGGCAATAGTCAAGAACCTAGGAATATAGTTACCACATAATTCATCTCTTTGATCCTGAATGCTTAGGATGACCTAGGATTTAACTATCAACCCTAGATTAGCTATCCACATTATATTTAATCTTTTTCAAATTATATGATCTATCACATAGATTGCTCCAATCGAGGTCTTATTCAATTAAAATACACTGATGTATCAACTCCTAAAATTCAGAGGGGTCAATCCCATCTTGATCCACACACCAACTACACAAGTACTTGACTGTGCTTAAAAATCTTTCATCACTAAATTAAAAATTCAGATAGTCCGATATCAAAGCATAGTGAGTTGCTCGCAAGTTACCATGATGATCTTAGGTCTGGGGGATACTTATGCCCATATTCTTCATGAGTAGCCCTTGAGAGCAGAGCGCTCCATAGCTGAGTCACTTATTCAATGACGATATACTCCTACATCTCATCTGTATGCCATACCAGTGTCTCCATACTCTTTGGTTAAGAGGATAACCAACCTATATGGCACACAATGACCTACACTTGATAAACATCATCATCCTTTAATGATGTATCATTTGGTCACGAACATGTTTAAAAACTATTCAATAAATCTTCCTTTATCGATTGTCATATAGTTCTAAAGATTTTATCACAATATAGAGTTCAATCAAGGAAGATGTAACCTTATGATGAATATGTCAAATAATTTTTATTAATTCATAATTCATATATAAATTATAAAGAGTGCAATCGTCCAAATAATTGGCTTTAGGACGTATTTTCTAACATTAACTTGATCAGGACTTGGACTTAATTAAATCCTAATTTGATTAGGATTTGATTAAGGTAATTAGATGCCTAATTGGATTGGATTTACCTATTTATTTGAGCCTGACCATATGTGATTTGGTTAGGGATCAAATAAGGAAACCTAGTGTCCAGATAAGAATGGACTCTTCCACCCTTGCGCCACCCTTTTCTACACGCCAACCTATCTCATGCTAATTTATTTTAACGTGAATATTTTTATGTAAATTTGATGCTTGGTCACCCATTCTGCTTCACACCCAATATGGATAATAATCTGGTTTGGATTTGAGTTCAAAATTATTTTAAATTCAAACATGATAAGCCCTAATCCTTATCTTTTTAAGTGTTTGGTTTTATCTAAACACTTCGGGATGCCTACCATAAAAAGGGTTTCTTTTTTATGCTGGATCCCATCAGATTTTTATCATGAGAAACTTCCCACAAGTTTGTTGGCATGAAAATAAGGTGGGGCATGGGTTCCAAGAAGTGCGCAGCCTTCTTTCTTCGCATGTAGGAAAAACCCTAGGGTTTCTAGGGTTTGTGTGTTGGGTTTGGAAAGAAATAAAAAGAGAGAAAAGAGTTTCTCCTTTTCATCTTCTTCCACCACCTTTTAATCTTCCTAGAAGCCTTCTTCTTCATCTCTGGAGGAGTCTGAGAGATTTAAAGAAGGCATCGAATCAGCCATGAAGAGGAAAGTCTGCAAGGGAGCTAGCACCTTAGTGACTTGGACAACATTTGATCACACAATGGATCTCGTATGGATACCTATGGAGGTCGGATGATTGTGCTGCACGAGAAACCTCATCAAAATCATGGATCATCAGTTGTGGTATATTTTAACCTGTGCAAAGGTGAGACTGATCTCAACTCGCATAGTAGATACGATCTGCTAGTAGTATGATCTACACTATATAGATATGATCTATGATTTAATTTTTAGATTGCATGCATGTCATATGATCAAGGATTAGGTAGTTTTCAGATTTGATCTGATGCATGTTAGATTAAAAAGTTTAATCTAGATCTATTCTGTTACGTGCTTGATCAAAAAATTTTTGAACTACATGCATGATACTACTGATTTCTAATAGTGGTATCAGAGCCACTGATTTAATCTTAACATGCATGAATCTAAAATCTGATTTACAAAAATTAGATCTTAATTAATTTATGTGTTAGACATCATTCTGAAATAAGGTTGTCCTAGCATAGCTCGATTATGTTGAAAAGTTGTCCTAGAATGATGTAGAATATCATAGTTTAGTTGATCTAAAAATTTCTGCATCTCATATTTGATGTGTTGCAATTGTTTTAGATTTAAAATTTGTTTCAGATCTAAAATAAATTTGTTCTTCTTCAAACTTGAATTTAGATTCAGATATGAAGTTCACATGTCATGCTTTGTTCAGATCTGAAATTAGATCTAATTTTAAAATCAGAATATGAAAATTCTATGTCATGTTCATATATGAGATATGTGTAGACATGTATAGATCTGAATTTATGACCATATATATGATATATATTTCATGATTAGATCTAAATTATTATTCATATACGTGTTATGTGAAAGATAATCTGATCTGAAATTAATAGATTACATATTTTGATATGTTAGATTAAATTTCTAGTAGCAGAAGATCCTAGATGTATGTGATACATATTTTAGATCTAAATTTTCATGCATATATTGATATGTATTTTTGATTAGTTTTAGTTTAAAAAATGAGGTATATGATACATAGTTTGTACACAATTGATCTGAAACTTAATTTTTGTAAAACTCTAGATCTGAAATCCTAGGATCTATTTGCATGAAACCTTGAAATTATGGCTGGCTTGCCTGTCGAGTCGACTCAAATTCAGTTCGAGTTGACTCGAGTCCCTGGTAAGTCGACTCATCCTTGTAGGAGTCGACTTGAAATCCTAGTGGGTCGGCTTATTTGCATATGAGTAGACTCAATCTTGCAGGCGTGGGCTTATAGTTTCTATTCATCATAGACGAGTCGATCCGAGTTCCAAGGTGAGTCAATTTGAGTCTATTGACAGCTAAATTGCATGTGATGCAATCCAAATTAGTTTAGATTAGAAATTATTTTGACTTCTAAACTAAATCCATATTCATAATGTACTTAATTGAGAATTAAAATTTGAAATTAAAAGATCTAAAATTATAAGTTTAATATCCAAATTTTAATTACATAAAATATGGGGTTACGGGTATGGGTAGCTCAATTAGGTTTAGTTTAAGTGGTTGATCAAATTGAATCAAAAGTTGATTAGGATTGGGTAAAATATGCTCGTGACCAGCCCAATTTGTTATAATTTGGTTGGATCGATTAACAGCTATATGTGATCGCTCAACTTAAGACCTTATTTGCCTCAGTGGATCGAGCCTGAGTCAATAGGCTAATCTGACTGATTCTAATCAACCAATTTTATGTTTAAGGCAAGTACAAAGATTATGGTTATTTAATTAGTTTCATTGTCTGACCTGATCAATTTGTTGATGCCTAAGGAAAGCAATGAAGAAACTCCCATATATCTTAATTTATCTGGTTATTTTGAGAGATTATGTTTTATATTAGGTTGCTTATTAACTTGAATTAGCTCATACCCCTAGGTTAGACATAACCGTTATGACTAATTAAGGATGAGACCTGAACCTAAATCTCCTCAATCAAATATTAAGTCTAGCAGTCTTCCACCATTGTAGAGATGCAGGTGCCTTCCTGGCATTGATTGTTCTCTACTGGTTACAGTGGTTTGGTTGCATCGGAAAGGTACAACTTCTTTATTGGTATTCGATGCATTGAGATGTAGATGGGGTTGGGCTCAATAGATATTAGATGAGGGACCTAATGATGGCTTTGCACCTATTGGTGAATGGTGGATCTGACTTAACTAAGAAATATACCAATAACTATTAGGTAAGGTCACAAGACTTAGAGACCAAACCCACTGCATCTTGCTTAGTGAAGCAATGGACAAGGTATTGTCCACTCATTGATTCATGCATTACGAATAACTATTAGGTGAGGTGCATGTGGATCAGCAGAAGCATAGTACCCACTAGAAACTGATTGCATATAGGTTTTTGATTCTCCATCTGAGAAGTGTGGAAGATTCGTAGAAATAATAGGAGCCTTGTTTGTTTTTAAAATCCCTAGAACAAATATTAATCAAGTATAAACATCTAATTTAAAATTGTTCTCTCTACAGGTTACCATGTCGAGTTTTAACCCACTATCCTAAATCTTTAACACCAATAGGTTGACCGAGTCCAATCATAATGATTGGCTCAAAAACTTGGAATTAGATCTCAATTCTGAGAAATTGACTCATGTCCTCAACCAAAATGCACCTTCTGAAGGCACATCTGACTTGCTCGTAATTGAAACTAATCTAACAATTTTTTCTTCTTTCAGTTGGGTTCTAGATTTCGATTCGAGTGGACACTTGTGCACTTCTATGCAGGGTTTAGAGAAAGTTAGAGAATTAAGAGAAGGTGAGATTACTCTCTAAGTTAGTAATGAGACAAGAGTTGCTACTATAGCCATCGGGACCTACTCTTTGCGATTATCATCAGGATTTAGTTAATATTAAAGGATTGTTATTATGTACCTGTAGCCAGTAAAAATTTGATTTCTATATCTATGCTAGTACAAGATAATTATTACTTTAATTTTAATAAAGACTTGTGCATAATTTATTCTGAAAATAGATGTGTTGCATGCATCCATTTGATAGACCATCTTTATCATTTACATGTGGATGTAAGTGTTAATATTAACGAGCAAATAATAAATACTACAGGATTTAAGAGATCTAAAGATAGGATTAGCTAGAAATATCTATGGTACCTGAGGCTAGGCTATATTGGAGAGACCAGACTTAACAAATTGGAGAAAGATAGCCTTCTCAGGCCATTGACTTTCAAGTATTATCCAGTTTGTGAGTCCTATCTTCAAGCAAAAATAGCTAAGCTACCCTTCATAGGATAAGAAAAAAGGGTCACTAAGATATTAGCCCTGGTGTATACTGATATATGCAGTCCATTCGATATACAAGTAAGGGGTGGCTATCTCTACTACATAACCTTTACCGATGATTACTCATGATTTAGATTTGTGTATTTGATGCATCATAAGTCTGAGACTTTTGAAAAGTTCAAAGAGTTCAGATATGAAGTGGAGAAATAAATTAAAAAATCCATAAAGGTTTTTTGATTAGATAGAGGAGAAGAATATCTTAGTGAAAAATTTTGGATCTATTTTAAGAATAATAGTACAATCTCATAGTAGACACCTCCAGAGATGCCTCAGCTCAATGGGATATCCAAAAGGAGGAATCAGACCCTATTAGATATGGTTCGGTCTATGATGAGCTTCATAGATCTTTTCATTTTTTTGTGGGGACATACATTATTTTTTATAATTCATCTTTTGAATAGAGTTTCCTCTAAGTCTGTTCTTACCACACCATATGAGTTATGGCATGGTAAGAAGCCAACTTTTGGTTATCTCAAAATTTAGAGATGTCCGACCCATGTCAAGTGACAGCAGGTGGATAAGTTAGAGGCTAGATTAATTAGGGCTCATTTTATAGGATATCGTGAGGAATCCATAGGATACTATTTTTATTTTTCTGAGGAACACAATGTGATTGTAAACCATCATGCTGTCTTCTTTGAAAAGAAGTTTATCTAAGATGGAAGCAGTGGGAGGAAGATTAAGCTCAAAGAAAAGATTTTTGAAGAGCATTGAGTCTAAAAATCTGAACCCAATTATGAGCTAGTAAATGTGGTACCTCCTTCACCTTGTAGATCAAGTAGGATCTTTCATCCTCCTGAAAGGTACTTAGATATACTTATAGAAGATTTAAAAGAAGTGTTCCTTATGAGAGATAGGGATATTAGGAATGATCTCAAGACCTATAATGAGGCGATGTTAGATGTAGACTCTGAGAAATGGAAGGAAGAGATGAAGTCCAAAATTGACTCCATAAATTCTAACCAGATTTGGACCTTAGTAGATCCACCTGAAATGTATCTATTGGGTGTAAATGGATCTACAAAAGAAAAATAAGATCAGATGGAGATGTGGAGACCTATAAGGCAAGACTGGTAGTAAAAAGTTATAGTCAATATGAAGGCATTGACTATCAGAAAATCTTTTCGTCAGTGGCCATGCTGAAATCTATTCAGACTTTGCTTGCTGTTACAGCTTACTACAATTATAAAATTTAGTAGATGGATGTAAAAATTATTTTCTTAAATAGATATCTTGAGAAAAATATCTATATGGAGAAGTCTATGGATTTCACATCCAGTGATAGTGATCACAAGGTCTGTAAGTTGCAAAGATCTATTTATAGACTTAAGCAAGCATCTCGGAGTTGGAATACTCATTTTAGTGATGTGATCAAATCATTTGATTTCATCAAAAATGAGGAGCTGTGTGTGTATAAAAAGATCAGTGGGAGTGCTGTCATGTTTCTTCTATTGTATGTGGACGACATCCTCTTGATTGAAAATGATATTCTCATATTGACATCGATCAAAGTATGGTTGTTAAAGGAATTTTTCATGAAAGACCTAGGAGAAGCTTCATATATTCTTGGTATAAAGGTCTGTAGGGATAGATCTAAGAGAATAATAGGACTTTCTCAAAAAATATACATACAAGAGGTGCTGAAGAGGTTCAGTATGAAAAATTCTAAGAGGGGTCTTTTTTCCCTTAGACACAACATTTATCTCTCCAAGAAGATGTGTCCTGACACACCTAAAAAGATCTAATGCATGAGTAAAATCTCTTATGTTTCCACAATAGGGAGCCTCATATATGTCATGCCGTGCACACGACCTGATATAGTCCTTGCTGTGAGTGTCACGAGCAGATATCAATCGAATCCAGATGAAGAGCACTAGATTATAGTTAAAAATATTCTTGAGTACCTGAGAAGGACTAAGAATTTGTTCTTGATCTTTGGTGGAAGATTGGAGCTGAAAGTAGAAGGATATACGGATTCAGACTTTATGTTTGATATTGATGATAAAAAATCTACATCAGGGTGTATTTTTCTATGTAATGGTGGATTGGTTAGCTGCAAGAGTTCTAAACAATCGATCATTACAGCTTCGACCATGAAAGTTGAGTACATCACTAACTTTGAAGCTGTTAAGGAAGCATATTGACTTAAGAAATTTGTTGCAGAGCTGAGTGTGATGCCATCGGATGCCATTACACTGCATTGCGATAACAATGGTACCATAGCCCTCGCTAAGGAGCTTAGGTCTCACCAGAAGTCCAAGCATATAGAGTGGTGGTTCCACATCATACCCGAATATCTTGAGAAGAAGTTTGTTGAGGTGTAGAGAGTCGACTTCATGCAGAATATGGCAGACCCACTGACCAAGTTTTTTAGCCAATAGAAGATTGAAGCTCATTTTGAGAAGATAGATCTTAGGTATATGGCCAATTGGCTTTAGATCAAGTGGGAGTTTGCTAGATGTATGCCCTAGAAAGCCAATTATTGGTTGACACATTTATATTTTTAGAGCTTGTAATTGTAATTGTAAAACTTTATTATTAATAAAGAGTTTTTTTATTTTCAATCATGTTTATGTGTCTATGATTTGTTCTAAAAATTAATAAAGATTATTTTGTATATTCTCAAAGAGTTGAGAATTTAAGACATACATTATTAATGGTTAGTTTTTAAATACTCCCAATTGAAGGATCGTCATGGAGGACAGTGATCGATCCATCTAAGATCGATGCATGGATCACCTTTCTTCTGGATAGATGAGTCTTGAGTCTGCGGTGTAGGAACACTGATGTGAGAAAGCAGATGGTTGTTAGAGAATAACTTGCACTGAGTATGACCAACACAAGAAACCACTTTGATGTCTACTTACTCATTAGTGATCTTTTCGATGCTACAGTGGTGTGAGTGGTCCTTTGACTTATGGTATATTGGCTATTTACATCAAGGCTACTGAGCTTGACTGTATGTTTCTTTAGTCCCTAACCTTTTAGATCCTTGCCATGTATGTTGACTTCAGTAGGTTTAAATTCACTGTTAGGAGTAGGATGCACCTAGATGAAATCTATCGATCTTGATAGAAAAGAAGTAGCCCTATACGATTCGCGAGACTGAGTTCAGAAAATTTTTAGCCAAAGCAAGTGTGATTGATGAAAAAGAGTTTTCACAAGATTCATAGATGAACTTGAGTCGAGCCAATTTTGCATATGACTGACGATGGGGTTTGACAAGTTCTTCATGACCTCCGTTTAATCGAAACTCATGATAGAAGGACTGAATCATATGTTAATTACATCGAAAAGTTTAATACTTTTATTCTATTAGATTATCACTACATACTGCTAGGTGTCACTGGTAGATTGTGAGACTCATCGAGTGTCGTCTTGATGATCGACGACCCTCAAAGGGCAGAATTGAAATTGCTCAAATCCATCAAAAAAATTTTGATGATATTATGATAGAGATTATAATATATCTCACTATCAGATAGAATAAAACTTATGGGATCACACACAAAAGAGATTCTTCTCTGATCAGATGGCTGATTAACGATTATGAATCGTTAATGGGTAAAATCATCAATGTGATTGATGATTAATCTTATGCAAAAGTTGCAATAAAATAATTCACTAAGGGTTAATAAATTTTAATAGAATTAATTAGTAATTAAATTACTAATTGACTCAATTTGATTAAGCAAAAAGGTTCGGATCAAGTCTAATTGAATGGGATTCAGTTTGACTTGAATCGGGTTCGATCTGATTGCAAGGGAGATTAGTTCCTGATTTGATCAGAACTTGGACTCAATTAAATTTTGATTTGATTAGAATTTGATTAAGGTAATTAGGTGCCTAATTGGATTGGGTTTACCTATTTATTTGGGCCTGACCATATATGATTTGGTTAGGGATCAAATAAGGAAACCTAGAGTCCAGATAAGAATGGACTCTTTCTCCCTTGCACCACCCTTTTCTGGATGCTGACCTATCTCGTGCTAATTTATTTTAGCATGAATGTTTTCATGCAAATTTGATGCTTTGTCACCACTTCTACTCCATGCCCAATATGGATAATAATTTGGTTTGGATTTGAGTTCAAAATTATTTTGAATTCAAACATGATAAGCCCTAATTCTTACCTTTTTAAGTGTTTGGTTTATCCAAACACTTCAGGATGCCTACTATAAAAAGGGTTTCTTTTTTGCACTGAATCCCATCAGATTTTTATCATGAGAAACTTTCCACAAGTTTGTTGGTGTGAAAATAAGGTCGGGCATGGGTTCTAAGAAGTGGGTGGCCTCCTTTCTTGGCATGTAGGAAAATCTCTAGGGTTTCTAGGATTTGTGTGTTGGGTTTGGGAAGAAATAAAAAGAGAGAAAAGAGTTTCTCCTTTTCATTTTCTTCCACCACTTCTTAATCCTCCTAGAAGCCTTCTTCTTCATCTCTAGAGGAGTCCGAGAGATTTAAAGAAGGCATCGAATCAGCCATCAAGAAGAAAGTCTGTAAGGGAGCTAGCACCCCATTGACCTGGACAACTTTTGATCGGACATGGGATCTCATGTGGATACCTATGGAGGCCAGATGATTGTGAGGCTCAAGAAATCTCATCAAATCCATAGATCATCGATTGCAGTGTATTTCGCCCTGTACAAAGGTGAGATCTAATCTCAACTCGTATAGTAGATACGATCTACTAGTGGATGTGATCTATACTACACAGACGTGACTATGATTAAATTTTCAGATTGCATGCATGTCATATGATCCAGGATTAGGTAGTTTTTAGATCTATTTTGATGTATGTTAGATTAAAAAAAATAATCTAGATCTATTCCGCTACATGTTTGATCGAAAAATTTTTGAACCACATGCATGAAACTAACAGTTTCTAACACCCTCTCTTTCAACCTCAAAGCACTCACCCATACAATGGTCTCAAAGTAATCCCAAGAAGACTCTCTCACAATCTACAATATCAGGATCCTCAACATCTCTGGACACTCCCTATGAGACTCTCACCCACTACATCATGCCCCAACCTATCCCTACCCTCACGGCCACTCCACAAGCCGTCCTCAGGACATTTCTGACTGTCTGATGCCTCTAGCACTCTCTGAGACCTACTGACGATCTTCCTGAGATACCTCCCTCAATGCTGCATTGCTATCGAGCCTCTCTCAGTCTTGCACCATCAGGGATGCGCTACTGCATGCTCAGCACTCCCTGCCTCGGCCTCTATGCCATTCTACTGAGATTCTGAAGCTCCTGAGACCCTACCCTTTGTTCCTCAAGCCACGGGCCTTCTTATAAGTGCCAAACCCAAACCCTAGAGAATACATCATCCGCTCCATGCCGTAGGCCTTCTCTGCCATCAGATTGTGTATCTTATAGCCCGATCAAGCCTCCCAATCATCCAAATCACCGTCGGGACCTCCCAGAGCCATCGGATCATAGGCAAGATCATCCTTAATCCATCTGATCGCACAAACACCCAAGGAATCACCTGGGAAATCACTCCAATCCATCGTGGACCGCGAGAACTATAGGGAAAACATTCTCGTGTTCCATGTGGCTCCCCATGCACCCATCGGTCCACCATGGATTGGCCACTGCTCTTGGGTCTCCTACGTGTGCTGCCACGCGCACCCATGGGCTGTGGCCTACAGTCGACCCACACGCGCCCATGCTGTCAGCCCGACCCACACCGTCGCTAGCCTCTACCGACCCAAAGGCCCCTTCAGCTCCTTTTCGGGCTTCTTTCATGGGTATCTTGGCTGTCTGGACTCTGTTTGGGTTGTTCTTAGGCTCGTTGGACTCTATTCGTCATCCTGAACTTCATTTTGGGCTTACTATAGATCGAATCTTGAAGTGCCAAATTCCAACAATCCCGACAAGCTGAAGTGGAGCTAGCATGCAGAGTTGAAGTGAAGCTGGCATGCAGAGGGGATGACCCATGGGTTGACCCCCACTGAGCAATAGGTACAGACAGAGAACTATTTTTTCAAACCTCTGATGGAGTCAACTCCTGAAGAATTGAAATTGACCCCAAAGGAACTGGAGTTGACCCCAAGAACAGGATGAGATCAATAGCTAATTTTTTTATAATCTTTCTAATAATCATTTCTCCACTCCAATAGCTACTCCAAGTGTTGACCCTAGGATTGATTTTGATGATTCAAAAATATTGAGTATAGATGATACTAATCATGTGTTTCAAAGATGATTATCGGAGTTTTTTGATCTTAGATTGAATAATTCATCTGTAAAAAAAATCTCCTCAAGTTGCCAAGCCAAAGCAGTTTAAAAAATCCTTATGACACATAGCACGCAAACTTAATCGACTAAGTCAAAAAGTTAGTCGACCCAGTATCAGAGGGTAGCACAAGATAGAAGGTTGAATTTTTAAAAGGTGAAAACTTAGTCGACTAAGAAGATTTTGAGTCGACCCAGTGAGAGACTTAGTCGACTAAGAGAAAAGTTAGTCGATTAAGAGAAAAGTTAGTCGACTAAGTAGATTGTAACAGCTAGTTTTTGAAAACTTCAACATTTTGCCCCAAACACCCTCCAATGACTATTTTCTTCCTTTTAATGTCTAAAACCTCTTCTTTAGCCGTTCTCAAGTGTATTAAAAGGAGAAGAATCAATTGGAATAAAAGGAAAGTGAATTTACAAAGAAATATCCTCAAATTTGTGAGAGCTATATTGAATATCCAAGAGAAATAGAAAAGAGAGAAAATAGCACACTGTTTAGAGAGTTATTCAAGAGTGATCTTTTTCAATATTTCAAGCATCCTCTCAAGCATCAAGAGAAAAGGAAGTCAAGCATCAAAGAGCAATCCTTCAGCTTCTTCATCATGCTTAATAGAGTTTCATTTTTTTATTTTCTTTGTGTGCTGAAGTGTATTTTGTATTCTTTCAAGTTTTTTGAGGTGAGAAACTTAGGTTGGTCCAAGCCTTGGGTTGGACATTGTAGTGGATTGATTGTTAGCCCAGAAAAATAATCATTGTAAGATTTTAGTTGGTGAGCTCGAAAAATTAACAGGATTGATCATGAGCCCGAAAAACTATCGATGCGAGGTTATGGTTGGTGAGCTCGAAAAAACCAACTAGATTTGTTTGTGCATCCAAAAAAATAAATATACTATAGTCAAAGGATTATAGTGGAATTCTCAAGGAGAGCTTGGGAAGTGGACGTAGGAGTGGGTTGGTCCAAACCACTATAAATTTATGTATTTATATTATACTCTATCATGTTTGATTTATATAGTTTCAATACTTGCTTAGCTAAATTTTTATTTCACTGCTATGTCTTATTTTCACCACACAATTATTTAAGTTAGAAGCATATATTTGTTTAGAGATTAAATTTGGTTTAAAATTTTTAAAATATCCAATTCATCCCTCCTCTTGGGTAGCCATACCTGGGCAATAATTGGTATCAGAGCAAGTGCTCTAATATTTTTGATTTAAAATTTTAGAGTTAAAAATCTCGTGGCTAACCTATTTGGTTCTTTGTTGGGTGAAGGACACTTATCATTAGACCTCCTTTTTTCAATGGCACTAATTATACTTATTGAAAAGCCAGGATGAGAATTTTTATTCAAACACAAGACTATGACATGTGGAGTGTCATACTCAATGATCCTGACATACCCATAATAATTGTCAATAATATATGTGTGTCTAAATCTAAAAAAGATTAGAATGTGCTAGATAAGAAGCTAGCTCAATTAAATGCTAAAGCTGCAAATATTTTATATTGTGCATTAGATTATAATGAATTCAATAGAATATCAATATGTTTATCTGCAAAAGAGATTTGGGATGGACTTGAAGTGACCCATGAGGGTACAAGTTAAGTCAAAAAATTTAAAATAAATATGTTGGTTCATAAATATGAGTTATTTAAAAAGGAACCTCATAAGACAATAAGTGATATGTTTATAAGATTTATTGAAATTATAAATGAGTTAAAGAGTCTTGGATAAGACTATTCTAATAGTGATCTTGTATGTAAAATTCTTAGGTCCTTACCAAAGGCTTGGGAAGCAAAAGTAATAGCAATCCAAGAAGTCAAGGATCTCAGCAAGCTTGCTTTGGAAGAGTTAATCGGATCGCTCATGACACATGAGCTCAATATGAACCAAAGCATGGAGAACAAAGAGATGAAAAAGAGAACCCTTGCACTCAAGTCATCGGTCATTGAAGAGAGCACAAGAGAATCTACCAAGGATTCAGAAGATGATGAAGAAATGGCAGTGATTATAAGAAGGTTCATGAGATTCATGAGGAAGAAGAATAATTTTGGACCTAGAAGAGGAAAAGAAGAAAAGAATCAACTTAAAAAATATAGAAAGAACTACCTCCTACTGAAAAAGAGCTCAAAAAAATTAAGAAGGAAAGCTATATCGGCTAATTGGAGTAGTAGTGAGAGCTCAAATTCAGAAGAAGAGTCATCTTCAAATGAAGAAGAGACAAACTTATGCTTGATGGCTCACAATAAAGAGGTAAGCTCAATTCAAGCCAATGATTTTACTTTTGATGAATTACATGATGCATTCTATGAATTCTTTAATGATCTTAAAAGGCTATCTAAAAGAAACAAAGAGCTTAAGAAAGAAAATTAAAATTTGAGTAAAGATAAAGGTAGATTAGAAGAAGATAAGAAATAATTACAAACTAAACAAGATGACTTAATTAAACAAAATAAAAGTCTACAAAAAGAAATAGATAGACTAAAATCCATAGTAGATGAAAAGAATGAATTACTAATTAAACAAAAAGATATGTTAGAAAAGAATGAAACTTTAAAAAATGAAGTAAATGAACTAAAATCAATTGTAGATAAATTCCCCATTAGTTTACAAACTTTGCATATATCAATGGATAAATAAAAAATGACATCTAAAGCTAACTATAACTCTTTTGCAAAACTAAAGTCTTCAAAAATTTCAATTAACAAATATCATTTTGATAAAAAAATTATTACATACTTTAAATGCAACAAACTGGACATAAATCATTTGATTGTTGGGTTAATACCCATACGAATAAAAGGATCAAGTAAATTTGGGTTTCAAAAAGAACCATCGATACTAACTTTAAAAGATCTAAATTAGCTTAGGTACCAAAATACACTTAATCTTTGTGACTGCAGGTGTGTTTAACATCTCTCTAATCTAAAAGAGAATGGTACCTTAATTGTAGATGCTCAAGGCATAAAATGGAAGATAAAGAAATTAAAACTCTTGGAGACAAGTTGGTAAATTGATGATTACTCCTACCATTCAATTAGAAAGTATATTAAAATATTGATGCATGATTTGAGAATTAGCCAAGTGCATGTCAAATGATTCAATGTCTTATCTTGTTGATTTTGAAGATGTTTGAGTATTATGATTGATTATGATTGAAGATATATTGAATAAAATTGATTTATGCATTAGAGTTTGAAAATAATTTGAAATAATGATATATTTATATTTGATAAGTTGAATTTCTTGAAAAAATATTTTCAAACTCAATTGGTTAAATCATAGTAAATACTTATAATGACAATAAGGGGAAAAAATTTGGTAAATGGAGAAAATGAATTTGACATAATTACAACAAAATCTTATCATAATGTGATATTTTTTATAATATAATATCAATTTGGATATGAGATACAAAATTCAATAAAGATAAGAATTAATTTAATTGCATCAAGAATAATCAAGGAATGAAACAGAGAAATTTGGCATCTAGTAAGAGGGAGCAAATTTTGAATAAAAATTGAACTCAATTGATAATTGCACTATTAAATTTTGTTTATTTTTTAAAATAGCTTTGTTTGTAAAACTAAGGGGAAGAAAATATGAAAGATGAAATATTTAGTTAATTAAAAATATTTTTGAATTTGAAATTTAGAGATTCTAAATTTAGTGGTTAAATTCATATTAAATATGCTTGTTTTGAAAGAAAGAGGAGGACAAATAATTTTTGTACTTTATCTAGTTTGATTTGATTAAAAATTCTATTGATGATAAGACAAATAAATTTTGATCTTAAATTCTCAAACAATTGTATTATACTTCATTTAATTTAAACCTTCATGTGTTTTTAATCATTCAATTTAATTTATATGATTTGATTGATTAATCATTTTTGATAAATGATTGGAATTAAAATAAATTTGAAACATACTCTTAGTCCTAGAAATAAATTTGATATATACTTTCAATTTTGAAACTTATTTAAAAATTTGAATATAATAAAGAATTTTGATATACTTTGAAAAATCCTTGTAAGATCATTTGTATTAAAGTAACTTTTACTCAAGAAGTGAAATTAAAACTGTAACACTCATTTATTTTGATACTATCATTGATTTGCTTGATACATTCTCAATACATATCTTGTTCGAATTTACTTGACTGATATTTATTAAAGAAAAGAAAAGAATAAATATTAGAGTAAATGTAATGATTGATTATGCTATCAAATATTTAAAAAATTTTACTTTTTTTGAATTCTTAAAGCATGAAATATTTTAATCTAAAAATATGATTGAAAATCTAATTATAGAGTCAAATTCATTCAAAAAAGAGGAGAGCTAATCATTTTTGAACTAAAAGATTTATTTTTTGAAAGAGGAAGAAACATTTAGAACTTAATTTGAAATTCAAAAGATAAGTTTTCTTTAAAAAGAAAGATGTGTAATACGTTCTAAATTTGATACATGTCTTGATGATTTGATGTGCCATATATTGATTTTGATCTTCAAAATATTGATTGAATTGATTTTGATGATATTTTTTAAACTTCCCCTTGACCTTTTTGATGATATCAAAAAGGTGGAGAGAGATGGTGAGTATATGTTTAAAAGATTAATGCTCAAGATGCTCATTAACTTAGTCAATTGAAATCTTAATACTCATTGATTTGAATTGATACATTCTTTAATATGAGCATATATAAAATATGCAATGAATTAAAGATTAATTAAGAACATGTATGATGTGTGAATTCACATGTATTTGCTCTATCACTTTATGATTCAATTTGGTTGAAACACATTATTTATTTTTATTACGTATATACTCAAAGTTTTATCATTATCAAAAAAAAAAGATTGTTGACCCTAGGATTGATTTTGATGATTTCAAAATATTGAGTATAGATAATACTAATCATGTATTTTAAAGATGATTGTAGGAGTTTTCAGGTGCTTAAATTGAAAAATTCATCTTTGAAAAAAATCTCCTCAAGTTGTCAAGCCAAAGTACTTTAAAGAATCTTTGGCATGCTTGGCATACAAACTTAGTCAACTAAGCCAGAAAGTTAATCGACTCAGTCTCAGAGGGCAGCACAAGATAAAATGTTGAATTTTTGAAGGTTGAGAACTTAGTCGACTATGAGGATTTTGAGTCAACCTAGTTAGGGACTAGTCGACTAAGAGAAAAGCTAAAATTTTATTCCACTACTATGTCTTGTTCTCATCATACAATCACTTAAGTTAGAAGCACATATTTGTTTGGAGTTTAAATTTGGTCTAAAAATTTTAAAATATCCAATTCACCCCACCTCTTAGGTAGCCATATCTGGGCAACATCAAGGCTTCCAATGGTCAAATCTCATCCTCCAGCCAACTCCAAGACTATTAAAGGTTAAAGAAACTTTTGAAAAGTAAGATTAAGAGATTAAAAAGATAAAACTTCAAATTTTATGAGAGCTTGATTCCACACCGCTAGAAAAGAAAAAAAGAGAGGAATCAAGCACTGAATTCGAAAGGCATTCAAGAGCAATCTTTTACAATATCTCTAACATCCTCTCTAGCTTTAAAGAAGAGTGATCAAGCTTCAAAAGAGTAATATTTCAGCCTCAAATTCATGTACAGAAGAGTTTCATTTTTTTTATTTTAAACTAAAAATTATCTCTTGTATTTTTTTTACAAGTTTCTTTGAGAAAAGAAACTTGGGGATAGGCCCATCCAAGCCCAGAATTAGATAAGTGTAGGTTTCGGTTGGTTAGCCCATAAAATTAATTGAATTTAATTATGATCCTGAAAAAATAATTGTGTAAGATTTTGGTTGGCAATTCTAAAAAATCAATTAAATTTATTTCTGAGCCTGAATAAAATAAATGTACATGTAATCAAGGAGATTATAGTGGAATTCTCAAGGACTTCTTGAAGAGTGGATGTATATGTGGGGTTACACCGAACCACTATAAATTTTTTATCTTTGTAGTGTGATTGCTTTATTTACCTTTTAGCTTTACCTATTTGCTTTACATTCTTATATTATATCATTGCTTTAAATCCGCTGCTACACACTAACATACACTTCACAATTACTCTTGTTAGGTTCAAATTGAAGCATATATTTGTTTAATCTCAGATTTAGTTTTAAATTTTTGGAATCCAATTCACCCCCCTCTCTTGGGCTGCTATATTTCTGGACAACATCTGTTCAAATCAACTCAAACAGGAGTCAACTCGAACTTCATCTCAAGTAGACTCGATCTCAGATATGAAATTAATCTGAAAGAAAAATCAACAAACTATGCAAGAGTTGGCTCAAAAGATATGGTTAAGAGAATTTGAATTGAAAGCAACATAATGAAACTCAGATATTCAACAAATCAAGGTGTTTCAAGGAGAGGAAAGGAAAGAGAGATTTAGAGATAAGTTTAGGCAAAAGGATCACATACTCCTATTTCTCTCCTAATCATGCTAAATCTTTTCATACTTGAGGGTTTAATGAATATATCTGATAATTGCCTATAAATACTAACAAAATCAAGCAATATATCACTATTTTGAATATGATCTCTTATGAAATTATGTCTTATCTCAATGTACTTAGTTCTTGAATGTTGAATAGGATTTTTAGTTAGATTAATTACACTTGTATTATCATATCTTATTGGTATTTTATTTAATTTAATGACATAATCCTCTGGTTGCTGTTTAATCTGCAAGATTTGAGCATAATAACTTTTGACTATAGTATATTTGGCTTTAGCCATGAATAGTGTTACTAAATTTTGTTTCTAGCTAAATCATAAGATTAAATTGATACTTAAAAATTGATAACTTTCACTTGTACTTTTCTATGTAATTTACAACCAGCAAAGTCAGCATCAGAATATATAATTAAATAAATAGAAAAAAATTTAGAATATCATAAGCCAACATTTTACATACCCATTAGATATCTAAGAATTTTTTTGATAACAAAAAGATATGACTCATTAGGACTAGACTGAAATCTTACACACAAACAAATGCTCAATGTTATGTTAGGTCTACAATAGTAAAATAAAGTAAAAATCTAATGATACCTCGACAAAGTTTGTGATTGATACTCTTACCATTTTTATCTTTATCAAGCTTACATGAAGGGCTCATGGGTGTGCCAAATGGCTTAGCATTCTCCATCCCAAATTTTTTGATTATTTTCTTGATGTATTTGTTTTGATTGATGAAGATTTTTTCCTTGATTTGCTTAATTTAGAGTCCAAAGAAGAAGTTTAGTTCATCCGTCATGCTCATCTCAAACCTCCTGCATTAACTTTGAAAAATCTTGATAAAAAGATTTATTAGTAGCACCTGTTGGGATCTTCCCTTGCCCTATCTTGATCATGGAACCAGCAACAAGGGACTGAGAAAATCATTGATGGCAGATCTATCAAACCCCAAAAAGCTCTAGCACAGAGAAGAGAAGGAGAGCGAGAGAGAGCAATGAAGAGAGAGAAAGTTAGGGAGAAAATGGCTTGTATTTGATTCGAATCAATCAGATACACACATATAATATATATATATACAGGGTCAATATGACCTAGTCCAAAAGCTCCCATGGCTAACCCAATATGGTGCACTCCCCAAGCACATGTACACCTATGTCTCACATGCACACACCCATTGGACTTAAACCCAGTCTAATCCATAGATTAGTCTCTTAAGACCTCACAAACTAAGATCCTAAGTCACTTAGGATCAAAACCCAATCCTAATCCAGACAGACATCCATGTAGCTCTGTCCGTAATATTGAGCCAACCTAGTCTCAGATGAAGTCGACTAACTTGTGACTGAGTCGACTTAGAAAATCACTGAGTCAACTCAACTACATATCGTGCCAGAAGTTCTGAAATGCAGCTTTTTGTCTATCTATTCTTCTGAGATATAGTCGACCCAGTCTAAGACTGAATCAACCCACTTTAAACTTAGTTGATCCAGTCTCAGAGCTGAGCCGACTAAGCTCCAGAACCTCTACTATTCAAGCTGGCTTCTTCTATGGCTTACCCCCTTGACCCCTTGGCCTCTTCTCTTGTATTTTCAAGGCTTGGGAACACCATACCTGATCTCACAATCTCCATCTTGGTGCTCTTAGGTCCTTGTGAACTCAATTCTATCCATCAACCCCATCAATGCCACACAATGCAAAAACTATCTCATAAAAGTACCTTCATAAATGAATCAACTGGTTTTTTTTTGGTATGAACCTTCACCAGCTCCACCTCACCATCCTCCATGAGCTCTCTAATCTGGTGATACCTGATGTCGATATGCTTCATTTTCACATGATAAACAGAGTTCTGAGCAAGCAATAGGGCACTCTGGCTATCACAATACACCCTGACAGCCTCCTGTGGGAAGCCCATCTCTAGTGCCAAGCCTTTCAACCATAGGGCCTCCTTCGCTGCCTCCGTGATGCCAATATACTCTGCTTCAGTGGTGGATAAAGCCATGATATGCTGCAAGCATGATCTCTATGAAATGAGATCTTCATACAGCCTAAACACAAAATCTATCATCAAATGCCAAGTATCCACATCTCCACCAAAATCTGCATCCACAAATCCCTCTATCAGCACTGGAGCCTCTTTGAACATATTGGAGTATTTCTTAACACCTTCTCACTGACCATAGCAAATGCCAACTCCAATTGAACCTGTCAAATATCTGAAGATACTGTTCAGTGCTCATCAATGCTTCCTGCCAGTTTCTGCCATAAATCTGCTCACCTGACTCATTGCATGAGCTAAATCTAGCCTACAACATACCATGGTGTACATAATGCTTCCCACACTAGAGGCATATGGTACTCTCTCTATCTCTTGAGCCTCCACCTAAGTTTATGATGACATAGTCTTTGAGAGTCTGACATTGCCCGATAAGTGGCAGCTCCATCGATTTGGCCTCCATCCCAAACTTCTCCAAGACTTTCTTTATGTAACCTCCTTGAGATAAATGTAGCAGACCCCTGGTTCTATCTTTGATGATCTCCATACCTAGGATCTTCTTTGTAGGCCCCAAATCCTTCATCTCAAGCTTCCGAGACAAAGCTGCCTTCAACTTCTGCACAACTTCCTTACTCTTGCATGCTATCAATATGTCATCTATATATAAGAGTAAATACATCCTAGATCCATCCTCTAGAGATCTCACATACATACATGGATCATGATCACACCTAGAAAGGCCAATGCTCCTCACATAAGTATCAAATTGTTGGTACCACTATCTCGGAGACTACATTAACCCATATAGTGACTTCTTCAGCAAACAAACCTTTTCCTCTGACCCAGGCTCCCTGAACCCCTATGGCTACTCCACATAAATGCTCTTTTCTAAATGCCCATGGAAGAATGCTATCTTGACATCCATCTGCTCTAGCTCCAGATCCTAAGCAGCAACTATGCTCAAAAGGACCCTGATGGATGTATGCCTAACAACTGGAGAGAAAATCTCTGAATAATCAATACTCTCTCTCTACGAGTATCCTTTGACTACTAGCCTAGCCTTGTACCTTATTCTACCTTGCTCTAAAGGTGCCTCTTTTCTGATGAAAATCCATTTGGAGCCAATGGATCGAGCATCTTTTGGTAGATCCACCAACTACCATGTCCGGTTCTTCCGATCCGAACTCACCATGGCCTCTTCAAAGGTCTCTGGATCTCTATGGGTAGTGATGAGAGCATAAGAGATAGTCTCATCAATGCCATATCGCATCGATTTACGAACAGTGTATTTCGGCTTATACAGTGCCACTCCCCTTGCATCGTCTTGCAAGTTTGCTACTTGTGGCTACCTCTGTACCTCCTCCTGGACAAAGTCATTTCCTCACTGACCCACCATAGGTGTATGACCATGCCTACCCATCTCCACCTCAAACTGAACACGATCCGAGGTCGAAATAGAAGGCAAATCATCTGTATGCGAGTGCTGCTCAATACTGTCCTACACTGACTTTCCAACTGTTGGGAATAGTGTCCCAAAGTCAATCGTCAGCCTGTTGATGGTTGTGCTCATTCTTGTATTAGTATATAAATTATAAATAAATAAAAATTATTTTGATATTTTTCATCACAAATTATTTCATCTTTTAATGAACTCCTGTGTTGTGGTGAAGTGCTTAGGACTATTTAGACTCGACAAAGGAGGATTTGTCGTTTAGTCCTTAAACCTGTTCGCGACCAAATGATACATTGTTACCAGGGACAATAACATTTATCAAGCATAGGTCGTTGTGTGCCATACAGGTTGGTTGTTCTCTTAACCAAGGAGTGTGGAGACACTGGTATGGCATACAGGTAAGATATAAGGATACATCTGCATTGAACGTGACCGACTCCAGAGCTATTTCTACTATCAAGATTTGCTCCGATGGGATATGGGTATAACTGTCCCTCCGACCAGAGACTGCCACGGTGACTTGCAAGCAACTCACTACACATAGGCACTGGACTACCTGAATTTTTAATTGAGTGACGGAAGGATGCTGGGTGTAGTCAAGTACTTGACTTGTCGGTGCGTGTGTCAAAATGGGATTGACCACTCCAGTTCAGGAGCTATGTACAGTCATGTTTCAATTTAGCAAAACCTTGGTCAGGGTAGTCCTAGTGAGTAGTCACAAAACTGATTGAGTTGAGCACGATTCGGATGATCTGATCAGGGTTGACAGTTTAACCCTGAGTCGTCCTAAACACAGTGGTCAAAAGGGATGAATTATACAATAACCATATTCATATAGGTTCTGAGTGTTGCGATTGTGACTATTCGACCTATCCAGACATTGGGTACCATTGCTAGATGGTCACTTCGATTAGTACAGGAATTGATTCCTGTGCTACCGACTTAGGTTCGAACCTGCGGGGTCACACACATTAGAGGTTCCTATCTGATCTGATGACTGATGAAGAGTCCTAATGCTCGTGGACTATGAGTCCTACATGTTTGAGACTCTGTGATCAAGAATCAGGATTCTCTGATCATGAGTTCCACACATTTTGGGTACAGGGGTCAAGAGTCCCACTGGTTTGGGACTCTTCGATCAAGGTTTCATATCAATGGACTTTGATATCCGATTGCCCATCGAATTTGGACTCAATATTTATGAGAGATATAATTAGTAATTTGATCACTAATTAACTCAATTTGATTGAGTAATTATTTTTGGATCAAGTCCAATTGAATTGGATTCAGTTGGGTTTGACCCGATTAGGTTAAGTGTTGACCTAATCGTCGAAGTGGTTTGATTTCTGATTTGATCAGGGGTTGGGCTTAGTCAATTTCTGATTTGATTAGGATTCTATTGAGCCTAATTAATTTAATCTAATTATGCTTAACCTATTTTGATTAGGTTGATTCAATTATGATCAAACCACCTTTTGAATTCAACTCCCTGTGCCACCTCACTTCTTCTGCGCTCATTTGAATTCATGAGAGCAACTTCTTGTGAATTTTCTCTCACGCAAAGGCCTTCCCACACCCCACATTTGTGTGCCATATGGGTGGATAAAGATGGTTGGTTGGCCATTCAAATTCAAAAGAAAGTTTGAATTTGAATGAGCAACCAATCCATGCGCTACCTAGCCTTATCCTTGCGCCATTTGTTTTACACGAGAAAGAGTTTCTCGTGTAAATTCTCCATGCACAAGAGAAGCCATGCCTCCTCTCTTCTCATGCATAGAGTGGATAGGAATGAGTTGGTTGGCATTTGAATTCAAATTCGATTTGAATTCAAATGAGCAACCACTTATCTTTATCCTCTCACACGGTAAAAATGCTGCAAAGATGCGGTCTTGCATTGTTTTAAAAAAAAGAGATAAGAGAAGGTGTGTGCACAGAGCATCAAAGAAAAAAGGGTGGCGTGAGAGAGGTTTCTTACATGAGAAAAGAAAAGAAAAGAAGAGAAAAAAAAAGAGAAGTGGGCGCAAGCTTTTTTTGTGTACCCTAGGGTTTTGGCTTAGTGTTCGAGAAGTGAGAACGTGAGCTACGAGTGTCGTGAGCCTACCAAACTTCAGAAAGAGCATCATCAACCTCTCTACCATCTTTATTGATGATCTGGAGCATCCGAAGAGTCAGCAGACATCGATCGAAAGAGTTCGATCAACATCGACCATCAAAAAGGTGAAGTCACGAACTAGCATTCATGAGGAGCCAATCAGATCGGAAGCTTCATGTGGATGATCTACAGAGGCCAGACATATTATGTGACTATATTACGATGATCAGACTCTCCCGACAGTGATCAGGTTGCGGCGATCAACTACCCGCACAAAAGTAATGTGTTCTGAACACATAGCAGTAAATTATTTACTGTAGAAGTTTGAATTTCAAATTTAAATGCTTGCATGCTATATATCATATTTAGATCTTGGTATAAGATAAATATATATTAATTAATTAGATTAATTAATAATTTTTACTATAAAATAATTATTTTAAAAAAATTTTAAAATTATCATTTTACCCCTACACTCAAATTTTACTTCAAATGGTATCAGAGTGGGTTCTAAAATATGATATATATATTTGCATGCGTAGATTAAGTTGTAATCTAAATGTTTAAATTTAAAATCTAAAATTTAAATTTTAAATTTTAAAATTTTTTCAAAATTCAAAATTTAAAAATTTAAAATTTAAAATTCAAAATTTGAATTTTGAATTTTGAAATTCAAAATTCAAAATTCAAAAATTTGAAATTTAAAAATTTGAAATTTGAAATTTGGTTGAAATTTTAAATTTAAAATTCAAAATTTAAAATTCAAAATTTAAAATTCAAAATTTTGAAATTTAAAATTTGAAATTTGTTTGAAATTTGAAATTTAAAATTTAAAATTTGAAATTTAAAATTTGAAATTTAAATTTTGAAATTGGTATATTTAGATATTCTTGATCTAAGTAGCAAGTAATCTAATTGGGTTGGTTGCCATGGTCATCCGGTCATAGGAGAAAAGTAGGGTTTAAAGGCCCTCTCCTCCCATTCGATGGGGTTCTCCTATGGCGGTAGGGGTGCCGCTGTAATTATATCCCATGCAGGTGAAGCAGTGAAAAGATTTTATTGTAAAGGTTTAATTATAAAATTTATCATGAATGTGTTAGATTAGATCTAAAGGAATATTCATGATTTATTTTGATTGAGTTATTTTGTATTATGTAATTAGCAATAGGATTGCTGTTTATGAAATGTGCCGATCTGTTTGTGAAATGAGTTAACATATTTGGTGAACAGAAAATAAAACCTTTCAAATTTAAAAATTATTTTTGAAATACCAAACCCTGACCCATCAGCCCAAATACTTAATTAAAGGAATTAAGTGTTGTCAAGTTGGTCTAGAATTATGAATTAAGATCTAAGATAATTACATAAACTTGTGGGTCAATGGGTTAGATGGATTAGGTCCATAATTGGGTTAGACCTAAGGTTAGCTTAAAGAAATGGACTAAATTAGAGTAATTGGTCAAATCTAATCAAAAGTTGAATTAGATTAGGTCAAGGACACTCTAGACTCAACTCCAATAGTTGTAGTTGAATGGGTCCATGTCTTTAACTAGACCAAGATGGACTTAATTCATGGCTACGTGGTGGAACCCTATTTACTAAGTTGATCAAATTAAAACTAATAAACCGGTTGGTGTCTAAGGTAAGTTTGGCAGTTTGACCAGTGGTTCTTAAGTGGGAGCTACTCGCATTGATTCGATCTCTGACGAGTTAATGGCATATCCCCACCACTGATCTCACTTACCTGGCCAACCTGGTGAGTTAGGTTTTGATTAGATCACTTGGTGATTAGGGCTCACCCATGTCATTAGGTAAATCAGTGTGACTAATTTAGGTGCTCCTAATGCCGGCTTTAATTAAATCTTTTTTTAATCTGACTTGGTGAAGTCAGTGGGAGGATTGAAATTGGCTGGTTAATTTTTTCTCTTCCTTCACTTAATAAAATCTTTAAAAATTATTAGGTCTTTAAAATGATTAAGTTATAGTGATAACTAAGTCATAGCCTCCCATTAAGTGAGTGATAATGAGTCCACTAGTTTAATAATCACTGGAGGCCCAAAGGCCTGGTGCTTATTGACTAATGGAATTATCATTCATAGAATGATAATTTGGTTGAGTTTTTCTGATGGTGGTCAGGTTGGCCGACCAAAGTCGGACCTAATCATTTATTGGTCCGATTCACCAAATAAAGTTATGTTAATGGTTGGACCTAACCAGATCTTTTCAGTGGAGGCCAAAGCCTATTGATTAGGTTCTGGGGCAAAATTAATTACTAGAAGTTGTTTAGAGAAATAATTGTTATGAACCTACCCATAGATGCACATGGGTTGACCAACCAAAGTTGGGCTCGTGTGTAGTCTGTGTGGATTCTAGTACCCACTAAGGAATTAAAATAATTCTTCGAATTGGAGGTTGAGGCTACCAGTTCATAAAAATACTGGGAGAAACTTTAGACTAAAGTCTAAGTCTTTAGTATTAATAATTTATGTACTAATATAGGTCTGGTTTTCTTTTATGCAGCTATGGCCACTATCCTGTTGCTTCAGTCATTATTAGATAATGACAAGATCATGGGACCTAATTTCGATAGCTGGTATCGAAAATTAAAAATCATCCTTGAGCATGAGCGGATCCTTTATGTAGTAACGGATCCGACATTCGAGGAGCCAGTCTCGAATGCTAGAGGGATGGTCTGAGACACTTACCAAAAGTGGCTCAATGATCGCACCACCGTTCGATGCATAATGCTGGCGGCAATGAATGATGAGTTCAGTCATAGGTTTGAGAACGCCCAGCCACAAGAGATGCTTCAAATGTTGAACGACTCCTTAGGCACACCTGACGATGTTGAAAGGCACAAAATTAGTTGTGACATTTTCAATGCTCGAATGAGGGATGGGGCCTCAGTCACTGATCATGTACTGTACATGATCGAAATGATTGAGCGCCTAAGTAAACTAGGCTTTCCCTTGCACGAGCAGCTCGGTAAGGATGCGATCCTTAATTCTTTGCCCAAGTCCTTCCTCCCCTTCCTTACTCATTTTCGAATGACAAAGCCTGCAGTGAACTACCATGGCTTGTTGGGGTTGCTGCAGAACTTTGAGAAGGACCACCAGCTCCATAAGGAGTCAGTGAATATTGTGGGAGGGTCTTCTTCTGGTCGTCGACCCTTTAAGAAAGGGAAGAAGAAGAAGAAGAAGAATTAGAAGGTGCAGTCACATGCTGGGACGTCTGCACAGGGTCAGACCAAGAAGCGCAAGCCCGACCAAAGTCAGGCAGAGTGCTTCTTTTGCAAGAAGCAGGGGCACTGGAAGAGGAACTGTCCTCTATACATTGCCTCTCTGGACCCGAATAGGCCAAAGAAGCAAGGTAATTATATGATAACACCTTGCAACTTTTTCATTTGTGATACTACTGCCTGGGTATTGGATATCGGAAGCCCTTATCATATTTGCAATTCGATGCAGGATCTGCAGGTCAGTAGGAGATTTGATGAAGACGAGAGGTTCCTGAACGTTGGAGATGGAAGCAAAGTTCCAGTTCTAGCTTTAGAAATCATAAACCTTGTAATCAATTCTCATAATGTAATTCTGAGTGAATGTCACTATTGTCCAAATTTTTTATTAAATATTATTTCTGTAGGCCTTTTGGCCATGTACGATTATAAATTTTTAATAAAAAGAAATATTTGCAATATCATTTTGAATGGTGTTACAATATTTGTTGGACAACTAAATAATGGAATTTACTTACTATCACAGCCTGTTAATGTGGTTCAAACCTCCGGTAAATGCCCTAGAATAGATAATGTGTCAGAAGTCTACCTTTGGCACTGTAGGCTAGGTCATATCAATAAGAACAGGATAAACAGATTGGCTCAAGAAGAAATTCTTGAAGTACGTGATTGTGAATCACTTCCAACCTGTGAGTCCTGTCTTCTTGAGAAGATGATCAAGTCACCTTTTACTAGAAAAGGTGAGCGAGCCAGTGAACTCTTGGGTCTGATACATTCTGATGTATGTGGACCCATGAGCTCAAGTGCAAGAGATGGATATTTCTACTTCATAACCTTCACAGACGACCTATCGAGGTATGGGTATGTCTACTTAATGAAGTATAAGTCGGAGTCGTTTGAAATGTTCAAACTATTTTGAAATAAGATAGAAAAATAAACTGGAAAGTATATTAAAACTCTTCGATCTTATCGAGGAGGTGAATACCTTTCCAACGAGTTTCTGACATATATTGGGGAGAATGGGATTCTCTCTCAGTGGACTCCTCCTGGAACACCACAGCATAATGGTGTGTCTGAAAGGAGGAATCGGACCTTGTAGGACATGGTTTAATCCATGATGGGGTTTGTTGGTCTGCCAATCTTCCTCTAGGGATTTGCACTCAAATTGGCTTGTTACCTTCTAAATAGGGTTCTGAGTAAGTCTGTAACCAAAACGCCATATGAGATATGGATAGAACGTAAGCCAGTACTCTCGCATCTTAGGATTTGGGGGTGTCCGGCTTATGTTAAATATTTAATTACGGACAAGCTTGGACCTAGGTCTGACAAGTGTAATTTTATAGGGTACTCAAAAGAGACCAAAAGATATTATTTCTACCTAGCTGATGAGCAAAAGGTGTTTGTCAGCCTTAAGACAATCCTTTTGGAAAAGGAGTTCCTTGGTGAAGGGACTGTTGCCTCTGAGGTCGAACTTGAGAAAGTTCGGCAGGTGAAAAAATCGACACAAATTGCTGAACCTGAATCAGATTTGGTTAGATTAGATCCGCAGCCCATTGTTCCTGCACCCTTAAAGTGGTCTGGTAGAGTACCACGTCAACCAGACAGATACTATGGTTTCTTGGTCCGGGACGGCGATCTTGTCGAACTTGATGAAACGATGAGGATCCGATCACCTACATGGATGCAATGCAGAGACCTGACTTTGAGAAATGGCTAGAGGCTATGAAATCTGAAATGGAGTCCATGAAGGTCAACGATGTGTGGACATTGGTTGACCCACCCGAAGGAGTAAAACCCATAGGGTGTAAGTGGGTCTTCAAGAGGAAGAGAGGCGCAGACGGAAAGGTGGAGACCTATAAAGCCCGTCTGGTTGCCAAAGGATATCGTCAACATTATGGTATAGACTATGACAAGACATTTTCTCCTGTGGTAATGCTCAAATCCATTCGGATTATGCTTGCGATAGCTGCCCATCTGGACTATGAAATCTAGTAGATTGATGTGAAGACAGCTTTCCTAAACGGAGAGCTGGACGAAGAGGTGTATATGATACAACCTGAAAGGTTCACATCCATAGATGAGTCTAAGGTGTGCAGGCTACAGAGGTCCATTTATGGACTTAAGCAGGCATCTCGGGGTTGGAACATACATTTTGATAGGACGATCAAGACGTATGGCTTCGTTAAGAACGGAGAAGAGGCCTGCATTTATAAGTGCGCTAATGGTCCAGTAGTGGTATTTCTTGTATTGTATGTGGATGACATTCTCTTAATTGAGAATGATGTCCCTGCATTACAGGGAATAAAGATTTGGCTGTCGTCACAGTTCTCCATGAAGGATCTGAGAGAAGCTTCCTACATCCTAGGGATGAGGATCTATAGGGATAGATCTAAAAGGTTGCTTGGCTTATCCCAGTCCATGTACATTGATACTATGCTGAAGAGGTTCAGCATGGAGAATTCTAAGAAAGGCTATCTACCGATAGGCCATGGAATTTCTCTCTCAAAGAGGGATTGTCCGACAACACCTTAAGAAAGAGAGCGTATGGATAGAATTCCATATGCTTCGACAATGGGATCTATCATGTACGCCATGACATGTACATGACCAGATGTGGCATACTCACTAGGGGTAGTGAGTAGATACCAATCTGATCTAGGAGAGAATCACTGGAAGGTTGTTAAAACCATCCTGAAGTATTTAAGAAATACTAAGGACCAGTGGCTTGTTTATGGTGAATCGGACTTGAGACTTATAGGGTTTACAGACTCTAGTTTTCAGTCTGATCATGATGACAGCAAGAGTGTGTTGGGATTTATTTTTACCCTTAATGGTGGGGCTGTCTGTTGGAAAAGTTTCAAGCAGCACACTATGGCTGATTCAGTTTGTGAGGCGGAGTATGTCGCTGCATCAAATGCTGTCAAAGAAGCGGTGTGGCTGAGAAAATTCATCATCGAGCTCGGAGTAGCACCCTCCCTTATTGGTCCAGTTCTGCTCTACTGTGATAGCTCTGGAGCCATTGCTCAGGCGAAGGAACCAAAGGCACACCAACGGACGAAGCATATTCTGCACCGCTACCATCTCATCCGAGAAATCATGGATCGAGGTGACATCGACCTTCAAAAGATCGATGAGAATGAGAACCTAGCCGACCCATTCACTAAAGTCATTGTGGTGAAGGAGTTCGACGACTTCAAGTCGAAGATGGGTATTAGATACTGCACCGATTGGCTTTAGGCCAAGTGGAAGATTGTTGGAAATAGTGTCCCAAAGCCAATCATCAGCCTGTTGATGGTTGTGCTCATTCTTGTATTAGTATATAAATTATAAATAAATAAAAGTTATTTTAGTATTTTTTATCATAAACTGTTTCATCTTCTAATGAACTCCTGTATTGTGGTGAAGTCCTTAGGACTATTTAGACTCGACAAAGGAGGATTTGTCGTTTAGTCCTTAAACCTGTTCACGACCAAATGATACGTTGTTACCAAAGATAATAACGTTTATCAAGCATAGGTCGTTGTGTGCCATATAGGTTGGTTGTCTTCTTAACCAAGGAGTGTGAAAACACTGGTATGGCATACAGGTGAGATGTAAGGGTACATCTGCACTAAACGTAACCGACTCCGGAGCTATTTCTGCTGTCAAGATTTGCTCCGATGGGATATGGGTATAACTGTCCCTCCAATCTGAGACTGCCATGGTGACTTGCAAGCAACTCACTACACTTAGGCACTGGACTACCTGAATTTCTAATTCAGTGATGGAAGGATGCTGGGTGTAGTCAAGTACTTGTCAGTGTGTGTGTCAAGATGGAATTGACCACTCCAGTTCAGGAGCTGTGTACAGTCATATTTTATTTTAGCAAAATCTTGGCCAGGGTAGTCCTAGTGAGTAGTCACAGGATTGATTGAGTTGAGCACGATTCGGATGATCTGATCAGGGTTAACAGTTTAACCCTGAGTCATCCTAAACACAGGGGTCAAAAGGGATGAATTATACAGTAACCATATTCACATAGGTTCTGAGTGTTGCGATTGTGACTATTCGACCTATCCGAACGTCGGGTACCATTGCTAGATGGTCACTTCGATTAGTACAAGAATTGGTTCCTGTGCTACCGACTTAGGTTCGTACCTACGGAATCACACACATTAGAGGTTCCTATTTGATCTGATGGCTGATGAAGAGTCCTAATGCTCATGGACTATGAGTTCTACATGTCTGAGACTCTATGATCGAGAATCAGGATTCTCTAATCATGAGTTCCACACATTTTGGGTACAGGGGTCAAGAGTCCCACTGGTTTGGGACTCTTCGATCAAGGTTTCATATCAATAGATTTTGATACCCGATTGCCCATCGAATTTGGACTCAGTATTTATGAGAGGTATAATTAGTGATTTGATCGCTAATTAACTCAATTTTATTGAGTAATTATTTTTGAATCAAGTCTAATTAAATTGGATTCTGTTGGGTTTGACCCGATTAGATTAAGTGTTGACCTAATCGTCGAAGTGGTTTGATCCCTGATTTGATCAGGGATTGGGCTTAGTCAATTTTTGATTTGATTAAAATTTTATTGAGCCTAATTAAGTTGGGTTTAATTTAGTCTAATTATGCTGGTGCGTAGTCATTGATAGCACCAAAAATAACTCTACTCACTACGTAGGTAGGATGAGTCGAGATCGTATCCTCAGGGACCTTGGGCTAAGTTGAGATTGCAAAAGAAAAGAAAGAAGCATTGTTTTGATTTAGAAAATAAATTATCTTAAAATTGATATAATTAAAAAATAAAGAGCTCGGGAGTTTTGAATTAATTTTACACTAGTAGAGTTGTATCTCTTTTTTTTAATTAAATAGATGCGATTAATCTTAGGAAAAATACCTATCTTTCCTCGGCACACCCAGTACCCATAGATCACGGTGCGTCTCCAAAAAGTGCTAGGTAAACAACTCTTCTTTCCTCAACATGCCTCGTACCCGTAGATTATGGTGCGTCTCCGAAAAGTAAAAGTTGGTCTTAATATTAATCTAACAGAAAAGCATAAATAAAAGCATATGAAAGAGAGAAAATAAAGAACTCATGATGATTTAAATAAAAAGCATAATTTTTATTACATATAAAGAAATACAAGAAAGTTTAGAACAATAAACGCACTCTGTGTCGTTATAAATTTTTTTTTTCACTCCCGAGACTGCTAGCCTAGCTGCTCATGGAATAGTCCCTTTCTCTTCCTCTATGTAAGGCTCTAGAAGAATTTCTAGGATAATCCTCAAATGGGAGTACAAGAGCCTTTTTATAGGTATTAGGAGGGAGGAGTTTTACATAGTTTTCAGATGTGGGACTAAAGAAAATACTAAGGACTAAAAGATGGATGGATGAGATGAAAAGTTCACAAGCAGATAAAGAAAATACAAATTCTTCCTCTTGAAGTATTTCCAAGTATTATATTTTTTTTTCTTAATTTTTAGATCCATCTACTGTCCGTCTGTTTGCCAGCACAACTCTCTGCGAACCTGCCATGCCGCGTGCCCGCACCCGCACTGCCACGCACCCGTCGTGCGCCCGCACTGCCCCGCGCCCGTGCCCACCACGCTCCTGCACTACCGTGCGTTCTGTTAGGCTTTTTGATTACAAAAAGAAACTTTTGTTTCTTTAAAATGATGCCTATATCTTTTTTGGGTTCCTTGCATGGTATCTTCATTTTCTCTAATATCGTATGCATCCTTCTTTTATTTTAATTTTGTTTTAAGTCTAATTTTCTTCAAACTTGAGTCTTTTTGATATGCGAATCGGACTTTTTGTATCGACGATCCCTTTCCTGTAAAATATAAAAAGAAGCATCAAATTTTTAATAAATAAAATAAATAAAATATAATTTTTTACTTTAAATGACTTAAATTAAGTATTTATCACACCCTCAAACTTGAATTTTGCTCATCCTCGAGTAAAATAGATATATCAGCATTGTGTACCGACTCGATCTTGAATAAAAAGTTAGGTTAGGCATCCCAAAAGGTAGATGATACCTGATCAGACCATTAAAGAGATACTTCATTGGATTATCAATTTGACCCAATTAGTGGCTGAGTATTAACTAAAGAAATTTCAAGAGCTTTTCTTTCACCAACTCCCCACTTTACTCTTTAAATTTTCTAACTTAATGTGAGAGAGGTTTATTATCTTTTTGTAATTTAGTGTCCACTATATATATATATATATATATATTTTTTTTTTTTAACATTGTCCACCTTTTTATACGAACCACAATGCTTACTTAGGTGAAGGAGCCCGGTTACTCAGTAGGAAACCAATATATTTTTTTTTAAATAAAAATTTTAAAAAATTTTTTTGCATACCTCGACCTTTCCACCCAATCTCTCATGAAGCAGATTCTATATTGAGATCAGTAAGAAGAGGGTTGTAGAATCACTCTTAAAATTTGGTCTAGTCTAAACTCTACCATTCATTGGATTTTTTTAATAATTTATTCCTCAGTATCTCTAAAATTATCTTGACCGTTAATCATTCATTGCTTAGGATGCCTAATTGACTCTTAATCAAAATAAAATTTAGATACACAAAACTAATTATTTCTGACCATACTCGAGGATTTAATTAATTTTCTTCCCCCCCAACTTAATCTACATTGTCCTCAATGGAGTAGGAAAGCAAAGAAAATAAAAGGAGAGAGTGCACCAAGGATAATTTTGCTTCGGAAGTTGAAGATAGCTTCATTGATTAATAGGCTCTTGTTCTAAATTTTTGCAGCTGCAGTAAAGTCAAAAAAAAAAAATAAAATCATTGGGTTACCTCCCAACAAGTGCTAAGTTTCACGTCTTCAGCCAGATGTCAAGTTTATTATTCATTATAAAGTGGATCACACAGGTAGATGGTGTCGATTCGTTCTTTATGTGCAATTTTATCTACATATGGCTTCAGACGTTGACCATTTAGCTTAAATGTATTGCCATTCTGGGGGTCATGAATTTTAATTGCTTCATGTGAGAATATTTGTGTGACAATGAAAGGTCCATCCCATCGGGATCGAAGTTTATCGGAAAAAAGACGTAACCTGGAATTGAAAAGCCATACCTTTTGATTTAGCTCAAATGATTTTCTAGAGATATATTTGTCATGAAATACTTTGGTTCGAGCCTTGTAATTTATGAACTCTCATATGCATCGTTGCGAAGTTCTTCCAGTTCATTGATTTGCAACCTTCGATTAGAACCTGCATTCTTCATGTTAAAATTAAACATTCGTATGGCCCAGAGTGCACGATGTTCTAATTCAACCGACAGATGGCAAGCTTTGCCATAAACTAGTCGGTAGGGTGACATATCGATAGGGGTTTTAAAAGCTATACGGTAAGCCCATAATGCATCATCTAAGTGAAGAGACCAATCCTTTCTATCGAGCCCTATTTGACACCTCTACCTGACCATTAGTTTGGGGGTGATATGGTGTGGCCACTTTGTGTGTAATATTATATTTTTTCATAAGTGCTTCAAAATATTTATTCATAAAATGAGTCCCCCCGTCACTAATGATCACCCTTGGGAAGCCAAATCGACTAATGATGTTTCATTGGATAAAACTAGTTACAACTTTATTATCATTAGTCCGTGTAGCTATTGCCTCCACCCATTTTGACACGTAATCAACTGCCACCAGAATATATTCGAATCCAAATGAGGCTGGAAAAGGTCCCATGAAATCAATCCCCCAAACATCGAAGATTTCTACTACTAAAATGGGGGTCAGCAGCATCATATCCTTCTTGGATAAATTTTCTGTTTGCTGACATTGCAGACAACTTCGGCCAAATTCATGTGCATCCTTGAAAAGTATTGGCTAATAAAACCCACTTTGCAGCACTTTTGCTGTAGTTTTTCTTTCACTAAAATGTCCCCCACATGCCGAAGAATGGCAAAAAGTGAGAATGCTTTGGAATTCACTCTCGGGGACACAACGGCGAATAACTTGGTCAGGACAGTATTTGAATAGTTCAGGTTCCTCCCAGAAATAATGTTTAATTTGTGAGAAAAATCGATCCTTTTTTTGTTTTGTCCAGTGAGAAGGTACTTATCCTATTGACAAGTAATTGACAAAATGGGCAAACCATGGAGGATGGCTAGAGGAGATTGTGAAAAGTTGTTCGTCAGGAAATTTTTCTTTGACCTCATCTATACCTATCGTGTGTTCAACTAAGATTCTGGAGATGTGATCAGCTACCACATTCTCGGAACCCTTCTTATCTCGGATTTCCAGATCAAATTCTTATAAAAGAAAGATCCATCTGATTAAACACGGTTTAGTATCTTTCTTTGAGAGGAGATGTTTCAGAGCCGCATGATCAGAGTAAACTAGAACCTTAGACCCTAACAGATATGAGCAAAATTTTTCAAGGGCGAACACTACTGCTAGTAGCTCTTTTTCTGTTGTGGTGTAGTTTAATTGAGCATCAGAAAGAGTCTTGCTAGCATAATAGATCACATGTGGCTCCTTATTGATTTTTTGGTCTAAGACGGCACCTATTGCAAAGTCAGAGGCATCACACATAATCTCAAATGGAATGGATGTTGTCCAGCTATGCAACCCAAGAGGGGGGGTGAATTGGATTTCTAAAAATTTTAAACTTAACTTACAACTATGAAGATTATTTAACAATGAGTAAAATAAGTATGGAGAGTGTAATTTATGCAAGGTGTAGAAGTTGGATGCAAGAATGCAAGAGGATAAAGAAATTTAAAAGAAAAGAAAGTAAGCACAACACAAACAAGAAGATTTATAGTGGTTCGGTGCCAACCTTGCACCTACATCCACTCCCCAAGCTCCTACTTGAGAATTTAAATCCACTAAACTGTATTCAACCCGAATACAATATCGAAACCTCTGACTCTAGCAAATCCAAGCTAGAACACTTATTTTTTGGGTACAAACCAATCCAATACAATCCGATTCAAGGTTCGGATCAACCTTTCCTCATTTTGAAACCCTTCCAAAATAAAAACAACAACTCAAAAAGAGTATAAGAGTTAATCACATAAAAGTACAGATGTAGCTCCTTTAATGAGCAAATAATTCTTTAAATATACTTTACACAATTAGAAGGAAGCTCTTTAAGATTTTCTCAAGGTGGTTGGAGACTTGAATGAGCTCTTGAGAAGTTGGTGAACTTGAAATGAAAGCTTCTTGAACTCTTTTTGTGGGCTCTTGCTTAGGGTTGACAAGAATGCTTGAAGAACCTTTTTCAAATCTTTTTCTCTTATTCTTCTCTTTTTTTTTTGATCCCCTCCTTTAAGTCGCTTTATATAACTTCAAAAAAAATGATGGAGAGTAATCTGGGCCGAAATAGAGCTGTTAGAGCATATTAAATGAGCATTAAATGCAATTGAAATGGATTAAAAACTAGCCATTGTGAAACTTTCCAATCACAGGGGTCGACTCATAGGGTCAACTCATGCTCATAGGTCGACTCATAGGGTCGACCTCCGTGGAACAGAACAGAAAATGACTGTTCTGTAATTTTGGCCTGTGAAGCAGCAGAGGTCGACTCATAGGGTCAACCTCTGTGGAACAGAACAGAAAATGATTGTTCTGTAATTTTGGCCTGCGAAGCAGTAGAGGTTGACTCATAGGGTCGACTCATGCCAAGGGGTCGACCCATGGGGTCGACTCACAGAGAATGCCGACCAAAATTTTAGCATGCCGTTCAGCCCTTTAAGCCATGAGTCGACTTATGGAGGCGACTCAAAAATAAAAATCTGGTTTTCTTACAAAATACACTTCCAAAAATATTGAAATTTCCTCCAATAGATTGTACGTCTTTAGTTCTTGCTCTTGAGGCTTCTGAATTAGGTCTTGATAAAATTATGATTTTGCCTCTAAAATGCAATAAGTCTTTTTTCAAGCCAAGATTATTAGTAATCTCCTCAAATACTTTGTAATCATCAAAATCAATTCAAGGAGCAACAATCTCCCCCTTTTTGATGATAACAAAATACTTGAGCAAAAGCATATAGAAAGTATTGAACATGAATTTTAAATTTATGAAGATGCATGACTTAGATATTATAGCCAAGTATTATAACGAAATACATCATAAGCAGTTTGAAGATAAATTTGAAATTTGCTTATAAGTTCATCTGACATAACAATTTACTTAATGTTCAATCTTTATTGCTCTTATTGCTCAACCTCAATCTCGATGCTCTACTCCCCCTTTTTGACAGCATCAATTGAGATTCTTTACTTTCTCCTTTTTTTTGAATATTTTTTCTCTATTCCTTCCTTTTGATGGGATCAATTTTACATTTTTAGCTTCCTTCTTTATTGCTTATTGTTTTACTCCCCCTCAATATAGCAATTGAAAAAAAAATATATATCAATTTGCTCATTGAAAAGATATTGCTATTCAAATATTTTAGAATTTAAAAGTAACTCCATTTGATCAGAGATATTCATTGAAAGTTAAAGTATATATATATATATCTAAAGGATGAGTGAGTACAAAGATGTTTCAATACATAAGTGTTGACTTAGAGTATAAAAGACATGGATAGAAACTATCCAAGAGTCAATCAGTCAACATTGCATTACATGGCCTACAAGATAGATCCTAGACAAAAACTAAAGAAAAGACAGACTACACTGAATCTAATAGATATCATGACTGGATGGATCGGAGTCTGATGAAGTAGAGATGGGGTGAGGAGATGAAGGATCATGTCCACGAGCTCGACCTCGACCGCATCTGTCTCTGCCACGGGTAGAGGTGCCAGTACGAGTGGATGAGTGAGAAGATCCTGAAGGCTGAGAAGTAAAAGATTGAGCTATAAGAGAGAGTCTGATGGTGTCCAGAAGGTTCAAAGCTCTCAAAATAGATTGTAGCAGTGTAGTGAACTGAGTGGAAGCATGCTCACTAGAGCCCCTAATCTCTCTCCTCAGAAAGTCAAAATCACTCTCTAAGACTCCTCGCAGTCTAGCTGCCTCCGCAGATAGGTCTGAGACCTCAGTGATGTCCTCATGTGGCTGTGGATGGGATAGAGCTAGCACTTGCCTCTGCAAGTCAAATACTCTGCCAGTCAGTCTCACTATACAACCCTCAAGCTGCTCGATGCGTACTGACTGATCAGAAATCATCTGAAACACAGTGGAGATGTGGAGGATCAGTGTCTGATCAGATACATCATGAGATGTCGATCCCTGAGCAAAAGCTGAAGTACCCAACTAACGTGAGAGTATGGAGGCTACACGCTGAGATATCATCTCTATCTGATCATCAGCCAATCTGATCTTTGAAGGATGTGCTCTGCTGTCCGACTATTGAACTGAAGTGTGCCTCCTCGCAGACTCTGATGGCCCAGCCTCATGGTCAGAAGCAAACTGAATATCTGGAGATACAGTCCTGTGATCACGGAGAGGTGATGATGGTCCTTCCTCCTCTGCTCTGTCCTCAGCTCTCTCTTCCACACCTTTTGTCCAACCACCATCAGTCTTGGAAAATCCCATGCGGTGCAGAGTATGGCGGTTGACAGTGTCGGAGTGAGATAGCCTAGCTACTGCCTCCCCATCAAAGCTAACTCCAAACCTCCTAAATACTAAAGTGAGAGCCATACCAAAAGGCAAATGTGCCTTGGACCTATTCAAGGTCTCTCTCATAGCCTCAATCATCAATGCTGGGAGGTTCATGGGGGTTTGAGTAATAATATGATACATAATGCAGATGTCCCGACTAGAGAGTAGATCATGTCTACCACTTTTAGAGAAAAATAACTTAGTTACCATTTGGTGGAGCAGCCTCATCTCAATGGAAAGAATCTTAGCCTTTAATTTGTTTAGGCTTCCAGTGAAGGTTCTTCCTAGAATAGCATTTATTCCCTCCTCCTTAACTGGGAGTTCCATGTTTGTGTATCCCTCACAGGGTAAATGAAAAATTTCCCCCAAGAGCATAGGATCTAAGCTAATTTTTATACCCTTTACTGTGGATTTTACTGTTTCATTGCTGTATCCCAAATTCATATAAAATTCTCTAACAAGATCCACATAGGTATTTTCTTTTAGGGAACAGTAGAATTCCCAATCTTGGTCCTTAATTTTTGATCCGATAGAGAATCCTTCCTTTTCAAAAAATCTGAAATCAATATTTTTGCCAGTCTCTACCTTTCTATCGGAAAGGGGTACCTTACTGGGGCTGATTGGAGATCGAGTTGTAGCTGGAGCAGATGCAGGAGTAGGGATTGAAGCAGAAGTGATCTCGGTAGCTTGTCTCTTCCGCCGCACACTTTCTTCCAACCCGTGAACTGATTTTCTCCTCTGTGGAAGCTTCATCTTCGGAGCCATTTGCACAAGTAGAGCTAGCAAGAAACTTAGGAGAGAAAATGTGGGGAGAGATGAAGCGATTTTAGGGAAAAGATAAGGATTTGGAGAAGTGGAGTGCCGGTTTGGAGAAGACGGGTAGAGTTTAGGGTAAGCTCGACTCGCTCCAAATGAAGAAGGAGAAAGGGAGGAACTTGGTTCCAAGAGGGTGAGAGATGGTGGGAGAAGAGTTTTGGGGAAAAACTTGGGTTTGAGGAAGAAGAGAGGGAGTCTTTTGACTTGGTGGAAGGAAGAAGATGGAGAGTTGGGTCGGCTCAAGGAAGGATTTGCAATAAAAAGAAAGCGCCCGAAGGATTTAGTCAATATTATAAGTTTATCCTAGGGTCGACCCTGGGGGTTGACTCATGGCACAAAGAAATTCAAAAAAATGATGAAACAATTTTGAAAAAAATTAAAATATTAGGAGAAGGATGTTTACCCAAAAAATTGATCATGAGAATATTTATTTTGGGCTTTTTGATCTCAAAAGAAAAAGATGAGAATTAAGCTAAGAGGATTTTTGGTGATGATATCTTGAAATCAGAGAGACACTCAAGTAGATGGATCAAAAATTCCTAGTTCTCTCCTAATTTCACAAAATCTATCTTCACTTAAAACCTTTGTAAAGATGTCAGCTAATTATTTTTCAGTACAAACATAGTCAAGAATTATGTCTTTATTTTAGACATGTTCTCTTATGAAATAATGTCTGATTTCAATATGTTTTGATCTAGAATGTTGAATTGGATTTTTAGTGAAATTTATAGTACTAGTGTTATCACATCTTATGAAAGTTTCATTAAGTTTGATACCAAAGTCTTCGAGTTATTGTTTAATCCATAAGATTTGAGCACAACAACTTCCGGCTGCAATGTATTCAGCCTCGACTGTAGACAGTGCTATCGAATTTTATTTCTTGCTAAACCAAGAGACTAGGTTAATTCCAAGAAATTGACAAGTTCCACTAGTACTTTTTCTATCTAATTTATATCCAGCAAAATCGGCATTCGAATATCCTATTAAGTTAATTAATGAGTTCTTAGAATACCATAATCTTAGAGTTTATGTACCATTTAAATATCTAATGATTCTTTTAACTGCATTCAAGTGTGATTCTTTTGGATTTAATTGAAAATGAGCACATAGGCAAATACTAAACATAATATCAGGTCTACTAGCAGTTAAATATAATAGAGACCAATCATGCCTCTATAAAATTTTAAGTCTACACTTTTACCTTCTTCGTCCTTGTCAAGCTTACATGATGGGCTCATAGGTGTGCCAATTGCTTTAGAGTTCTCCATTCCAAATCTTTTGAGTAATTCTCTTGTGTACTTGATTTAGGTGATGGAGATTTCTTCTTTCATTTATTTGATTTGGAGTTCGAGGAAGAATGTGAGTTCTCCCATCATGCTCATCTCGAACTCCCCCTGCATGAGCTTTGCAAAATCTTGACAAAGAGTTTCATTAGTAGACCCAAAAATAATGTCATCAATATATATTTGTATTACTAATATATCATCTTGATTTCTTTTAATGAAAAGAGTTGTGTCTACATTTTCTCTTGAAAAATCATTATTAAGTAGAAATTTGCTTAGCCTTTCATACCAAGCCCTGGGTGCTTGTTTTAAACCATATAGAGCTTTATTTAATTTAAAAACGTGATTAGAAAAAGCATGATTTTTAAAACCTGGGGGTTGTTCTATATAAACTTCTTCAGTGATATATCCATTCAAAAAGGTACTTTTGACATCCATTTGAAATAATTTAAATTTCATAAAGCAAGCATAAGCAAGTAGAAGTCTAATTGCCTCTAATCTAGTAACAGGTGCAAAAGTCTCATCAAAATCAATTTTTTCATCTTGATTATAACCTTTTGCAATTAGTCTTGCTTTATTTCTTATCATATTTTCATGTTCATCCAATTTATTCCTATATACCCATTTTATGCCAATTATTGAGTAGTTTTTAGGTCTTGATACTAAGGTCCATACATTATTTCTTTCAAATTGATTAAGTTCTTCTTGCATTGCATTAATCTAATTATAATCTTTTTCAGCTTCGTCTATAGTTTTAGGTTCAAGATGAGAGACAAAAGCAAAATGATTGAGTGCATCTTTAAGTGAGGAACGAGTTCTTATACCATGTGTAGGATCACCAATGATTAGTTTCTTGGGTGATTGTGATCATACCTCCATTTCTTGGGTAGATTATTTGTACCTTGAGGTTGTTCCTGTCGTTCTTCACCTTTCTCATTTTGTTTGTCTTCAAGTTCTTCATCATCTTGAATTGTTGAATCTTTTAGATTGATCTCCTTTATTCCTTCTATAAGAGGATCTGCATCATCGAAACCTTCATTCTTCCTTGAAGGAAGATTGTTAGTTTCATCAAAGACAACATGTATTGACTCCTCTACTACTAAGGTTCTTTTGTTAAAAACTCTAAAGGCTTTACTAGAAGAGGAGTAATCAAGAAAAATTGCTTCATCGGATTTTGCATCAAATTTTTTCAGTCTTTCTTTACCATTGTTTAATACAAAACATCGGCAACCAAAAATATGAAAATATGCAATGTTTGATTTTCTACCTTTCCAAAGCTCATAAGGAGTTTTCTTTAAAATTTGTCTAATTAAAGCATGATTCAATATGTAACATGTTGTGTTAATGGCTTCCGTCCAAAAGTATCTTGGAAGGTTTCTTTCACATAGCATGGTACGGGCCATTTCTTCAAGGATTCTATTTTTCCTTTCTACTACTCCATTTTGTTGGAGTGTCCTGGGTACCGAAAAGTTATGTCCTATTTCTTTTTCATCACAAAACTTTTTAAAATCTTGATTTTCAAATTCGGTTCCATGATCACTTTGAATATTTTGAATTGAAAAATCTTTCTCATTTGTGACTTTTCGATAAAATTTAGAGAAAACTTGAAAAGTTTCATCCTTATGTGCCAAAAAGAAAACCCATGTAAAATGAGAGAAGTCATCAATAATTACAAAACCATATCATTTTTTCCTAGACTAGTAGTTCTAGTAGGTTCAAATAAATCTATATGCAATAATTCTAATGGCCTAGTAGTTGAAACAATATTTTTAGATTTGAATGAAACTCTTGTTTGTTTACCTAGTTGGCATGCATCATAAATTCTATCCTTTTCAAAGTTCAATTTGGGTATACCAATAACTAATTCTTTTTAATGAGTTTTGAAAGTGAATGCATGCTAATATGTGCAAGCCTACGATGCCAAAGCCAACTAGTCTCATTAATCTTAGCATTCAAGGATACTAGGCATTGCATGTTTATTTTGGATAGATCATTCAAATCTACCATATAAACATTGCCATGTCTATGCCCAACAAATTTAATGCCTTCATTAATAGGACTAGTTACAATGCAAACAGAAGATTCAAAAATAACTTTGTATCCTTTATCACAAAATTGACTGATGCTTAATAAATTATGTTTTAAACCATCTACTAATAAAATATTTTCAATGTACTTGGAGGGAGTAATACCAATGTTATCTATACCGATGATATTTCCTTTGCCATTGTCTCCAAAGGTGACCATCCCTCCATTTTTAGCATCAAGTGTGATGAATTGAGATTCATCATCAGTCATGTGTCTCGAGCATCCTCTATCAAGATACCATTTTCGGTTTGCTCCTTGGGATGCTAGATACACCTACAAGCAAAAGTCAAGTTTTTACTTTAGGTATCCAAGATTTCTTGGGTCCTTTTTGGTTAGTCACAATGGTTCCTTTTGGAACCCATATTTTCTTTGCATTAGAATTTAAGAATTTATTGGAGAGATAAGTGTATGACTTGTGACCTATTTTACTATATTTGAAGCAAGTAATGTTTGAGAACTTATTGTTTGAAGAGTTTACATAGATATTTTTTAGAAACTTTTGTTTCTTTAAGGAGTTGTAACCAAGACCAGCCTTATCATAAACAGTCTTTTGATTTTCAAGAATCATATTCAGTTTGTTAGAACTTAAGGTGAATTTTTTAACTATAGATTTTAGCTTGACAATTTCATTCTTTAAGTTCAGATTTTCTTGAAGCAGGGTAGATTTTTCATTTGAAATGTTCTCATTTTATTTTAGTAAAGATTGATTCTTTGATTTTAACTCTTTGTTCTTTACCCCTAGTTTCTTTAGTTCGTCAATTAAATCATAAAAAGCTTTATGAAGTGCTTCAAAGGTAAAGTCAACAGGAGTATCAGAATTTACCTTATTTTCATGTGCCATAAGGCACAAGTTGGGTTGTTTATTTGAGTCTTCTTCTTTGGAGCTTGACTCATCACTTCCACTCCAGGTAGCCATCATGGCCTTCTTCTTGTACTTTTTGAGACCCTTCTTCAGTTGTGGGTATTCAGACTTAAAATATCCTGATTTCTTGCATTCGTAGCAAATAAGGGGTTGGTCTTTATCCTTTTCTTTGCTATATTTCTTTTTTGTGGGTGGCCTCTTCCTCATTCCTTGTTTCCTTTTCTTCAAAATTTTTTTAAACCTTCTAGTAATGAGAGCTATTTCTTCATCCTGCTCTTCATTTTTCGTATCATCAGTTTCTTCATCAAGTTGAGCCATGGATTTGAGGATGATTATCCTCTTCTTTTTGACTTCTTCTTCTTGATGTTGTTTAATACTCAGCTCATGTGTCATCAGTGATCCTAGAAGCTCTTCCAAGGATAGGATGTTCAGATCTTTGGCTTCTTGAATAGCGATCACTTTGGCTTCCCAAGTTCTTGGTAAGGACCTAAGAATCTTTCTCACGAGATCACTGTTAGAATAAGACTTACCAAGACTTTTTAGACCATTTATAATATCAGTAAAATGAGTAAATATTTCAGTTATAGATTCATCATATTTCATTTTAAAAAGTTCATATTTATGCACGAGCATGTTAATTTTGAATTCTTTCACTTGATTAGTTTCTTCATGAGTTACTTCTAATCTATCTCATATTTTCTTAGCAAACATGCATGTTGAAATACGATTGAATTCATTAGCATCTAGAGCATAATACAAAACATTCATGGCTTTAGTATTTAGTTGAGCCATTTTTTTATCAACCTCATCCCATTCTTTTTCGGATTTAGTTGATTCCACACCATCAATTAATTTAGTGGGTGTGTGAGATCCATTTACTATGATACTTCATATATCATAGTCAAGTGCTTAAATGAAGATTTTCATCCGAGCTTTCCAATAGGTATAGTTTGACCCATTGAAAAATGGAGGTCAGTTAGTGGACTGTCCCTCGGCTAGAGAAGTGCCAACTTGAGTTGCCATAGATCTTTAGCTCTTTGATGGTTAAATCAAAGTAGGGCAAGAGCACCGAGCTCTGATACCACTTGTTGCCCAGCCATGCAACCCAAGAGAGGGGGTGAATTGGGTTTCTAAAAATTTTAAACTTAACTTACAACTATGAAGATTATTTAACAATGAGCAAAATAAGTATAGAGAGTGTAATTTATGCAAGGTGTAGAAGTTGGATGCAAGAATGCAAGAGGATAAAGAAATTTAAAAGGAGAGCAAGTAAGCACAACACAAACAAGAAGATTTATAGTGGTTCGGTGCCAACCTTGCACCTACATCCACTCTCCAAGCTCTTACTTGAGAATTCAAATCCACTAAACTGTATTCAACCCAAATACAACGTCGGAACCTCTGACTCTAGCTAACCCAAGCTAGAACACTTATTTTTTAGGTACAAGCCAACCCAATACAATCCGATTCACGGTTCGGATCAATCTTTCCTCATTTTGGAATCCTTCCAAAATAAAAACAACAACTCAAAAAGAGTATAGGAGTTAATCATATAAAAGTACAGATGTAGCTCCTTTAATGAGCAAATAATGCTTTAAATATACTTTACACAATTAGAAGGAAGCTCTTTCTGATTTTCTCAAGGTGGTTGGAGACTTGAATGAGCTCTTGAGGAGTTGGTGAACTTGAAATGAAAGCTTCTTGAACTCTTTTTGTGGGCTCTTGCTCAGGGTTGACAAGAATGCTTGAAGAACCTTTTTCAAATTTTTTTCTCTTATTCTTCTCTTTTTTTTTGATTCTCTCCTTTAAGTCCCTTTATATAACTTCAAAAAAAATGGTGGAGAGTAATCTGGGCTGAAATAGAGCCGTTAGAGCACATTAAATGAGTATTAAATGCAATTGAAATGGGCTAAAAACTAGCCATTGCGAAACTTTTTCGTCACAAGGGTCGACTCATAAGGTCGACTCATGCTCATGGGTCGACTCATAGGGTCGACCTCTGTGGAACAGAACAGAAAATGACTGTTCTGTAATTTTGGCCTGCAAAGCAGCAGAGGTCGACTCATGCCAAGGGATCGACACATGGGATCGACTCACATAGAGTGTCGGCCAAAATTTTAGCATGCAGTTCAGCCCTTTAAGCCATGAGTCGACTCATGGGGTCGACTCAAAAATAAAAATATGATTTTCTTACAAAATATAGTTCCAAAAATATTGAAATTTCCTCCAATAGATTGTACATCTTCAGTCCTTGCTCTTGAGGCTTCTGAATCAGGTCTTGACAAAATTATGATTTTACCCCTGAAATGCAATAAGTCTTTTTCCAAGCCAAGATCATTAGTAATCCCCTCAAATACTTTGTAATCATCAAAATCAATTCAAGGAGCAACAATGGACCAGTCAGGGGGTTTTATTATGGGTGCTGTTATCGAGGCTGTTCGTAATGTGTTGAATGCTTTCAAACAGTCTTCATCAAAGATAAATGGTGTGTCCTTGGCCAATAGATTGCACAGGGGTCTTGAAATCTTGCTAAAGTCTTTGATGAAGCATCTATAAAATTCGACATGACCTAAGAAGGATCGTATTTGTCGGACCGAAGTAGGGGGTGGTAGTTTTGAAATGACCTCAACTTTGGCTTTATCTACCTCGATCCCTCTTTCAGAAATAATATGTCCTAATACAATTCCTTTTCGCATCATGAAATAGCTCTTTTCCCAACTTAGGACGAGATTTATCTCCATACACCGTTTAAGAACTTTGAAAAGATTATGAAGACAATCCTCAAAGGTGGTTCCAAACACAAAAAAATTATCTATAAAAACTTCAAGATATTTGTCCACCATATCCGAAAAAATGGCCAGTATGCACTGTTGAAATGTAGCGGGTGCATTGCAGAGCCCGAATGGCAAACGCCAAAAAGCGAAGGTGCCATAGGGACAGGTGAAGGTAGTCTTTTCTTGGTCATTCAAAAATACAGGTACTTGATTGTACCCTGAATAACCATCAAGAAAATAGAAGAAACTTTGTCTTGCTAACTATTCTAAGATTTGGTCGATGAAGGGCAATGAAAAATGGTCCTTCCTAGTAACGGCATTTAGTTTTCTATAATCTATGCATACTCGCCATCTACATGATATGCGAGTGGGAAGCAGTTCACCTTCTTCGTTCTCAACCACAGTAATACCTGATTTCTTAGGTACTACTTGAGTGGGACTGACCCATTTACTATCGGATATGGGGTAGATGATTCCAGCATCTAACCACTTTACCACCTCTTTCTTTACTACTTCATGCATGTTTGGGTTCAATCTCCTCTGCATATCTCGATGGGGTTTGGCATTTGCCTCAAAATGAATATGGTGCATGCAAATGGAGGGGTCAATTCCTTTTAAATCGGCAATGGACCAACTGATAGCCTCTTTGTGTTCCTTCAGAATACCAATCAATTGTGCTTCCTGATTAGGGATCAAGTCTGATGCAATGATTGCCGGGAGAGTGTCATTGGGTCCTCGAAATACATACTTGAGCGTAGCTGGAAGGGGTTTCAATTCTAACATAGGTGGTGATTCTAAAGATGGGACTATTGGTGTACTGGCTAATGTGGGCAATGGCTCATACTTGATTGTCCATGGAGGAGTGGTTTTATCGTGTGGTGTATCCAACAAGATGTTAACTTCTTTCATATATCCTTTAAAGTCATACACTCCAAAATGAGCCAAGCAAGTATCTAAGGGGTCTGGTGCTAGAATTGTGGGTGTTGCATCTTCTATAATGTCTTCTAGTATATCTACTTCGAAGCAACTATCCATTGATGGTCTTTGGAAGGCACCAAACACATTCAGTCTCAGTTTCTTATTCCCAAATGATACATCCATGACTCCTGTCCTACAATTAATGCATGCATTTGCTGTAGCTAGGAAGGGTCATCCTAAGATAATGAGAATTTATCTTGGGTTGCCACTTAGTTCCATGTCGAGAACCAAAAAATCAACTGAAAAATAAAACTCATCTACCTTGATCAAGACATCCTCAAGCATTCCACATGGTTCCTTAATTGATCTGTCAGCTAATTGCAGTGTGACTGATGTGGGTTTCAGTTCTTTGAATCCAAAAAATTTATATACTGAACTAGGTAAAAGATTCACACTTACCCCTAAGTCCAGAAGTGCTTTTTCAATGTGACAATCTCCTATAACACAGAAAATGATGGGGGCTCCTGGGTCCTTAAGCTTTGGAGGAGTAGCATGCTGGAAGACAGAACTAGTCTGTTTAGTGAGATGTACTTTCTTTAGGATTTGTGATCTAGATTTACATTTTTGGATGCATAAATCTTTCAAAAATTTGGCATAAGTAGGGACCTGTTTGATTGCGTCTAGAAGGGGAAGATTAATTTTAACTTGCTTAAATAATTCTACAATCTCGTCGAGTCTTCCTCCCTTCTTATCTGCAGGAATAGGGGCTTTCAGGGCATCCGAAAATGGGGCTTTAGGCAAGTAAGATGATTCTGGTGCAGTTGGTTCATTTTCTATTTTAAGGTCCTCCTTGTTCTTGAGTGATTTGGCTTCGATTAAAGGTTTAGGGTCAGTCTCATTGGTTTTACTAGTGTGTTCAATGACCTTCCGACTTCTCAGAGTCTTGATTGATTTGGCGTGTTCAGAAAAAGCTTCTGGGGTATTAGAGCTCTCAATCACAAATTGCCCTCTTGGGTTGCTCTTGGGTTGGCTAGATAATTTTCCTCCTTCCCTCCTACTGAATGCAGTTGCTAGTTGACCTATTTGGGTCTCTAGCTTAGCAATGGATTGTGTGTGGGAGTTAAGGGTCTGAGTGTTGATTTCTAATCGTTCTAGTACTTTCAGAACTTTTTCCTCAAAAGCTGAGCTGTGACCAGTAGTAGACGGTTGAGGAGCATTTTGAAATTGATGGTATGGTCCATGCCTATATGTTGGGTCCTGATATTGAGGTCAATGTATGGCAGGGCCAACCACTAGTTGTGGTCTCCAGGAAAAATTTGGATGGTTTTTCTAGCTGGGGTTATAGGTGTTCGAATATGGATCGTTTCCTAGTCTGCGAGCTTGTTGGACTTAAGCTTGCTGAATCTGCTCGTGCACAAACTCAGAAAATTGAGGTGCGGTTGGGCATTCACTAACAAAATGGTTTGGACTTGCACACAATGCACAAACTTCTTGGATTGGGTTAGATGGAATCAGGGATTGTCCAGTATTTAGAAGACGGTCTAATTTTTGGGACAGTTCATCTACCTTACTATGGATATCCATGATGTTTCCAATCTGATAAATTCTACTTCTTTTTTGTTGAAGCATGGGTTGTTCTCTAGAGGTGGCAGACATATGATGTAGGAAATTCTCACTAAGTATTTCAAAGAGCTGCCAGGCTTCATCCTCACTCTTTAGCATGAATGTCCCACCACATGATGCATCAACCATTTGTCGGTGTTTCTCCGATAGACCATCATAAAAATACTGATAAAGTTGCCATTTAGGGACAGCATGGTGTGGATATTTATGAATGAGGTCCCTTAACCTTTCCCATGTCTCATGAAAAAGTTCACCCTTCAATTGAGAAAAATTAGTGATAGCTTTTCTAATTTGATTTGTTTTATCAATTGAAAAGTATTTCTTGAGAAATTCTCTCTGAAGATGTTTACAAGTTAAAATGGTTATAGAGTCTAAGGAGTTTAACCAATGCTTGGCTTTGTCCTTAAGTGAGAAAGGGAACAGTTTCAACCTAAGGGCATCATCGGAGAAGTTTTGGATTTTTACTGTAGAATAAATTTCAAGAAATTCATCCAAGTGTTTGTATGGGTCCTTGTTACTAAGTTCGTAGAATGATGGCAACATTTGAATAATGCTAGACTTAATCTCATATTGGGTAGCTTCTACTGGAGGTGCTTGAATGCATGGAGAGTAGGTATACGAGGATTGAGTAAAATATTCTCTCAATGAGCGTGGAGGATTAGCCTCACCAGGTGCAGCCATGTTTCTAACTCGGATAGTCCTAAGAGTCTTTTCTAATTCTTCGTCTAATGGTTGTAAGTCGGGTTTTAGTGATCGTCGACCTAACATGCAACTAAAAGGTCTATATAGGACTATCCTAGTCTGTTAAGGATTATTATTATTATTATTTTTTATTATTTTTTTTATTAAGAGGAGAAGAGAAGAGAGAGAGAGTTCTAAAGAAGAGATCCTAAGAAGTCCTAAAACTAATAGAAGAATTAGTTGTGGTTAGATTTTAATTACAATCAAGTTAGCACACAGTGGACTCTCTATCCTAAAGTTACCCTAGTTCTAGACAGCTCCTAACTGTAGTTAGCCTTCAAGCCCTCCAAGTCGGAGCTTGATCAACCAATTGGCCAGATAAGTGTAAGGTTGGTGGGAGTCCCCCCGTTGCTTTTCTTAGACACCAATTAAATTGGTCAGGTCAGCGAACGAAACCAATTAAAAACCACCTTCCTTCGGGCCCAGTCATCCCGCAAACCACTTTCCTAGACACCAGCTAACTGACCAAGTCTAACCTGGTTCAACTCTCAGGGTCACTTATCCTAATGAGCTCAAAATCCTTAGGGGTCAACGTCTAATTAATTTTAGATTAAGATCTAGGTTATACAAATGCAAGGGAGTGATTTGTGGGCCAAGGAAGGGTGATCAAATCCCCACCTTATCTTAGTTAATGGGTTGTGCCCTTAAAGTTAATTATGGAGATGCAATGCAAAGAAACAAGGTGTCCAATCAAGTTAGAAATTTTTATATTTGAGGTTACGCTATTTTAGTTAAGTGTTATGAAATGTCAGAGGTTTTTTTTTTTTTTTAATTCAACCATGCCAAGATCCCCGACAACAGTGCCAAAATTTGGTGTGTAGTCATTGATAGCACCAAAAATAACTCTACTCACTATATAGGTAGGATAAGTCAAGATCGTATCCTCAGGGATCTTGGGCTAAGTTGAGATTGCAAAATAAAAGAAAGAAGCATTATTTTGATTTAGAAAATAAATTATCTTAAAATTGATGTAATTAGAAAATAAAGAGCTCGAAAGTTTTGAATTAATTTTGCACTAGTAGAGTTGTATCTCTTTTTTTTAATTAAATAGATGCGATTAATCTTAGAAAAAATACCTATCTTTCTTCAGCACACTCCGTACCCGTAGATCATGGTGCATCTCCAAAAAGTACTAGATAAAAAACTTTTTTTTCTTCGACATGCCCCGTACCCGTAGATTACGATGCATCTCTGGAAAGTAAAAGTTGGTCCTAATATTAATCTAACAGGAAAGCATAAATAAAAGCATATGAAAGAGAGCAAATAAAAAACTCATGATGATTTAAATAAAAAGCATAATCTTTATTGCATATAAAGAAATACAAGAAAGTTTAGAACAATAAACCCACTCTGTGTCGTTACAAAATTTCTTCTCCACTCCCGAGACTGCTAGCCTAGCTGCTCATGGAATAGTCCCTTTCTCTTCCTCTATGCAAGGCTCTGAAAGAATTTCTGGGATAATCCTCAAATGGGAGTATAAGAGCCTTTTTATAGGTGTTAAGAGAGAGGAGTTTTATATGGTTTTCAGATGTGGGACTAAAGAAAATACTAAGGACTAAAAGATGGATGGATGAGATGGAAAGATCACAAGCAGATGAAGAAAATACAAATTCTTCCTCTTGAAGTATTTCCAAGTATTATATTTTTTTCCTTTAATTTTCAGATCCATCTGCTGTTCGTCTGTTCGCTAGCACAACTCTCCACCAACCCGCCATGCCGTGCGCCCGCACCCGCACTGCCACGCACCCGTCGTGCGCCTGCACTGCCGCGCGCCCGTGCCCACCGTGCGCTCGCACTACCACGCATTCTGTTAGGCTTTTTGATTACAAAAAGAAACTTTTGTTTCTTTAAAATGATGCCTATATCTTTTTTGGGTTCCTTGCATAGTATCTTCATTTTCTCTAATACCGTATGCATCCTTCTTTTATTTTAATTTTATTTTAAATCTAATTTTCTTCAAACTTGAGTCTTTTTGATATGCGAATCAGACTCTTTGTATCGACGATCCCTTTCCTGTAAATCATAAAAAGAAGCATCAAATTCTTAATAAATAAAATAAATTAAATATAATTTTTTGCTTTAAATGACTTAAATTAAGTATTTATCATGTGCTTAACCTATTTTGATTAGGTTGGTTCAATTATGATCAAACCACCTTTTGAATTCAACTCCCTGCGCCACCTCACTTCTTCTACGCTCATTTGAATTCATGAGAGCAACTTCTCATGAATTTTCTCCCATGCAAAGGCCTTCCCACGCCCCACATTTGAGCGCCATATGGGTGGATAAAGATGGTTGGTTGGCTATTCAAATTCAAAAGAAAGTTTGAATTTGAATGAGCAACCAATCCATGCGCCACCTAGCCTTATTCTTGCGCCATTTGTTTTATACGAGAAAGAGTTTCTCGTGTAAATTCTCCATGCACAAGAGAAGCCACGCCTCCTCTCTTTTCATGCATAGAGTGGATAGGAATGAGTTGGTTGTTATTTAAATTGAAATTCGATTTGAATTCAAATGAGCAACCACTTATCTTTATCATCTCACGCGATAAAAATGCTGCAAAGATGCGATCTTGCATCATTTTAAAAATAGAAGATAAGAGAGGGCATGCGCACAGAGCATCAGAGAAAAAAGGGTGGCGTGAGAGAGGTTTCTTGCATGAGAAAAGAAAAGAAAAGAAGAGAAAAGGAAAGAGAAGTGGGTGCAAGCTTTTCTTGTGTACCCTAGGGTTTTGGCTTAGGGTTCGGGAAGTGAGAACGTGAGCTATGAGTGTCGTGAGCCCACCAAACTTTAGGAAGAGCATCATCAACCTCTCTACCATCTTTGCTGATGATCTAGAGCATTCGAGGAGTCGGCAAACATTGATCGAAGGAGTTCGATCAACATCGGTCATCAAAAAGGTGCAGTCACAAACTAGCATTCGTAAGGAGCCGATCAGATCGAGGGCTTCGTGTGGATGATCCATAGAGGCTAGACACACTATGTGGCTGCATTGCAATGATCAGACCCTTCCGACGGTGATCAGGTTATGACGATCAACTATCCGCACAAAGGTAATGTGTTCTAAACACATAGCAGTAAATTGTTTACTGTAGAAGTTTGAATTTTAAATTTAAATGCTTGCATACTATATATCATATTTAGATCCTAGTGTTGGGTAAATACATATTAATTAATTAGATTAATTAATAATTTTTACTGTAAAATATTGATTTTGAAAAAGTTTTAAAATTATCGTTTTACCCCTACACTCAAATTTCACTTCACCAACTTCACCAGCACCTCCTGGCTTCTTCAATTTACTCTTTTCATCAAAAGATCATATTTCTCCTGATGATGCACTTCTAGGAATGTGGATATCACTGTAAGTAACCCTTCATACCTCTTGGAATCTTGATAAAGATCATCTTCTATGACTTCGGTCCAACTTACTCCCTTTGGCTTCCTCCACCAAAGCATAAGCTGGGCAGCTGAACATCTTCAGGTGGCCAAGCTCCACCTTCTTTTCACTCCAGACCATCTCTGAAAGTCCTCCATTTAGCTTTCCATGGGGAGACCTGTTCATAAGAAAACAAGCATAAGTTAGAGCATCACCCCAAAAAGACTTGGACAGTAATGCTTGCAGCCTCAAGCTCCTGACCTTCTCCGTCAGTACTCAGTTCATCCTCTCTGCAACACCATTGTATTGAGTAGTCATCATCACGTGTAATGGTGCTTAATCCCATTTTCCACCCAATACCTCCTAAACTCCAGGCTTGTGTATTCTCCTCCATTATTAGATCTCAGACACTTCACTAGCTGTCTTGTCTCCTTCTCCACCATAGCTCTCCAGGCTTTAAATCGGATAAAAATTTCTGACTTTTTCCTGATCAAATACACCCATACCCTCCTAGAGAAGTCATCTATAAATATGACAAAATATCTAGCTCCACCCCAAGCTGAAATAGGTGCTGGTCCCCATATATCTGAGTAAACAAGCTCCAAAATAATTTCACTCTATTTGGTACTATTGGCAAACCTTATCCTATGCTATTTGTTGTAGATGCAAGGCTCATAAAGATCATCTCCCTCTTTTTTGAGTGCTGGAATCAGACCCCTCCTACTCAACCCGGTGAGTTCTCTATCACTCATGTGACCCATACAATAGTGCCACAGCTGGTAGGCTAGCTGATCCTCCTATGCCACCGTAGATACCTCCATACTATCTGTAACTACTGAGCCCTCCATCCTATATAGGTTGTTGCTCAGTCTTCTCCCTTTCATCACCACCAATACCCTCTTAGAAATCTTCAAAAACTCACTATCTGGCAGACAACTAAAAGTATACCCCTATTTCTCCAAGTAACCCAAGGATATCATATTCTTCTTTAGCTTTGGTACATGCTTGACATTGGTGAGTGTCCTTATGACTCCATCATACATCCTCACCCTGACAGCACCCATACCAGCAATCCTACATAGGTGATCATCTCCAAGAATCACACTCCCTCCATCAGATTTTTCATAAGATGCAAGCCAATCCCGATATGCAGTGTAATGGTGGAAACTGATGAACACTTAATTTAAGTCACTAAAGATATTAAATATTATGGTAATTAATATTATTTCATTAAAATTTGATGTTCTTTAGTCTATTTTGTAGGTAATTAAGAGTTTGGATTCATACGATTCAAATTGGACTCAAATTGGATTAGAATTAAGTGAATCAGGCAACCAGCTCCTATTCAAGTGTGAACACGACTTAAAGATCAAGGATCGAAAAGCAACCTCTCCAATCAAGGGCTTAGATTAAAAGATCAGTATTCATGAAGATCTAGTGTGAACATGACTTATTAATCAACGGAGGAGGAGCAATATGAAGATCAAAGAGTCCTTATTCATGCTCCCACCTCTCTTCTCATGAAACCCTAGTCTCCAACACCTAAAATCCTAGCCTCTACTCTATAAAGACATACACCCTTCTCTTCTAAAGGGACATCAGTCCCCTTGTGGGGTTCTTCATCTTCTTCCCTCTCTCTTTCTCCTTCTCTCCTCCATCAAAGCTCTTCCCTTTCTCTCTTCCCATCAAGCCAACGCCTAAGTTTCTCTCCAAGCTACTGCCCCCATCTCACTTTCTCTCTTCTCCATAAGTTTAGGAGAGGTACTTACCTTAGCATGATACCATATTTCTCCATAGATCCATTCTCCACATCCTAAAAAGTCTAGGGGAGGTTCTAACCCTAGCACACCTTCTATCAAATCTAAGAAAGGTCTTAATCCTAAAGCTGCTATCCTTTCCATATTTTTATACCCTCTTCTATCTATCTTTCTTCCTTAGAGTTCTAGACCAAGCTTTTCAGCCTTCTTGTCACTGTCTGCACAGAGGAAGATGAAGGATTCAAGGAGGTGCATCCACAATTAGATGTAGTGAGAAGTTCAACTTGATTTAATTATCTTGTATCATACTTTTGTTTCTTTTCCAATATGTATGCTTCTTTATTTGATCAATAAAAAGTATTTTTATTGTAATCTCCATGTTTCATTCTTAGTTTCTTACAATCTACTATTTTTTTCATTTGTATTTTTGAAATAATTGACCTAAAGTCCCTATGGATATGATTCTGACTCACCCTATCTACATAGTAGTGAGTAAGATTAATTTTGATGTACTATGACACACATCAAATTTTGATATCATTATCGGAGATCTTGACGTGATTATTTCAAAAAAAATCAAAAAAATTAGAAAAAATTTATTTACTGCTTTATTTTTTTAGTTGATTATTTTCTTCTTTTGCATTCTTACTTTTCATACTATATTTTATTGATTGGTAATTTACCTTTTATTATTAATTAATTTACTTTGATTACTTAATTACCTTCTATTTACTCTTTTTAAAATTTCTATCTTATACTGCTTTTCATATATAGTAGATTTACTATTTTTTAGCTAGATTACTTTATTTGCATGCATAAAACTTTTTTTTGCTTTTTATAGTCTTATGATTTACCGCATTCTATATCTTAGAATAATTTATTACTTTATATAATTAGTGATCTTTTACTTTCTAAGTAGATTAGACTCCTTGCCTTTTATTTAGATTACGTAGTCACTGTTTAATCCTAACTTTGAGATTACTTTATTTGCATAGTTAAATAGTTACTTTATTTTACATAAATAATCTACTACTTTATATTCTTAGGGATTTACTACTTTTATAGTTTAGAATAATTTACTACTCTTAAAGTAGATTTGAGTTCTTGCTTTACTTGTAGGTTACCTTGTTGCCTTTTTAATTTTTGCATAATTTACTTCTCATTTAGTTAGATTCTATAAATCTCCTCATATCTAATTAACTTAATTAAAATCTATCTTTTGTTCTTCTTACTTTAAATAATCTAAAATAAAAAGAATATAAAGATACCACATAACACTTGACTAATATAAATAAACTACTTAAATCTTAAAAGCTACTTAATATGTTTGGATACCTTTTCTTTTTGCATTGCATATTTTCATAAAATATTTTAAGGATACTTTATCCAATTAAATAAGATAAGGTAGAGATTTGATCATCCTTTCTTGACCCATAAATTACAATCCTGCATTTGCATTGATCTAAGTCTTTAACTTAAAATTAATTAGACATTGACCTCTAAGGACTCTTGAGCTCAATAAGACAAAGAACCCTAAAAGTTGGATCGGGTTAAGATTGGTCAGTTTAATTGGTATTTAAAAAAGTGATTTAAAAATTATGTTTCAAAGAAAAGTGGTTCATTAATTGGTTCTGTTCGTTGATCTGGCCAACTTAATTGGTGTCTAAAGAAAGCAATGGGGAGATTCCCACCAACCTTACACTACTTGACCAGTTGAGTGGTCAGTCTTTTACTTGGAGTGCTTGAAGGTGACTTTGACAGTTAGGAGCGTCTAGATCTAGGATAATGTTAAGATAGAGTTGACTTGTTTACATTACTTGTTTGGAAAATCAAAAGAAATAATTAAAAATAATCTTCTCATCTATCGTCTCTAGGTCTAGGACTTTCTTAGGATTCTCATCTTTAGAATTTCTCTCTTTCTCTATCTTCTTTCTTTTTTCTCTCTCTCTTTCTTAAGAAAAAAAATTAGAAGGGGATTGTTCTGATCTGGACCCCTTGATTGCATATTAAAATAATTAGAACAATCTGATAAATTAGATCGATGCTAGTAATATGGATTTCTATAGTAGAGAGGATGAGCTATCTCATAGACTAGATCGTCTACTAGCTATTAGACACACTCTTTCTTCATCTTTTCTTCTTGCACAATAAGTTAAATACCCAATTATGCACTAACTTTTTGAGTTTAGGTATGAGTAAGTTCATCAAGATCAAATTCAAATAGCCTACGAACTAGAAAATAACTCATTCTTTAACAACTACAATCCAAGTTGGGCGGGTTCAACCAAATTTTTTATGAAAATCATAACCAATGGTTACCCTGACAACACAACGATCTACGTTGGTAGAAGCACCCTATTACAATATGCTTTATTCACAATATCAACCTTCTCCAACTATCTATAGCCCATCATTTGAAGAGAAAGTTTTGCAAGCATTAGATAGGATTGAAAGCACCAATCAGGTCCTTCACTCCTCTATGCAATCCTTAGCCAAAATAAAAATTCAAGTCGATCAATCAGTAATTACAATCAGTAAGAAGAAGGAAGGAGTGCTGCTTAATCAGCTTGAGAATAACCCAAAGGGACAATACCTGGCTAGAAATTTTAATGTCTCTGTAATTTTTTCTGATCAATCGATTATGACTCTCGAGAATGAGCTGATCGTGGAACAATCCTGCACAACCAAAATGACTAGTACAGATAATTCAACTAAGGCAGAAATATCTAGAGAGAAATTTAAATGGTGGGAAGAACTAATTCCATTATCACCTTACCTACCTATGGTCCCGTTCCCAAGTATCCTAGAATCATCCATTCCTTGTAATGGGAAAGGAGGATAAATTGATAAAATGAAATTAGTTGAGACTTCCCAAAGACCACAAATGAATAACATAATAGAGTAAGTTATACCTATAATTCTCTCCCAGGATTTCTTAGATCTCTATTTAGCTCACTTTGAGGTGGATGATTTTGATGTCGATGGATATATCATAAAAATAAATGATCTAGTTGATACATCTTATCCTAAAACTATCCTACTTTGGATCAAAAAATATGAACCATCACCTAAGCGCCCAATAGCTCTCTTGATAGAATCACCATCTACTTTAAAACTGAAGCTACTTTCTGATGCACCCACTAACACCCTTCTAGTGATCCCTAATTAGAAAGCTCAACTTGTAAGTATTCTAAAAGTACATAAAGAAACTATAGGATGGGATATCTCTAAAATGAAGGATGATAATATTAAAATTTTGATGATTGATTTCTCTATTTCTAGCACTACGTTCGAGGACCGTCTCCAAAATCTTTCCATAGTGTTAAAACAATGTATGAAGATAGATTTAGTATTAATTTGAAAAAAGTATCGTGCTATAGATTGAAAAGAGATGACACTGAAATATGTCATACCCAAGATAGGGATTAGAGTAGATTAGGTTATAATTGAAGAAACTCTTAAACTACCAACCCTAATCTCAGTTCAACAAACATAATCCCTTCCTGGTCATCAAAAAAATTATGAGAAAATTGTTAGTTCCTATTATTGCATGCTTGCCCAATACATTCTATTGATCCGGATTAATCATTGTATAGCATTCCACGAATATTTTTTGGCTATGATGACAAGGCCTCCTGATTGGTCTTGTCCTTTTGAAACCTTAAGGGATATACCCAAGTTAGTTGTAGGTAGAACTCCCTCATAGTTATAGGTGGGACTCCCTCATAGCGTCCGACTGAAGACGTTAAACTTAGTGCTTGTTGGGAGACAACCTAGCTTATGTAATATTTTTAATTTTTTTTTATTTTATAAGAATCTTTAGAAAGATAATTAGCCAAGTTGAATCTTTATAGTGGAGTGCATGAGTGATGCTACTAGCCAAATTGGGGGGAGAGACACATCCATGCCAGCTGGAGTCAAAAACACATCACACCCAACAATGAAGAATCTCTCAATAATGAATGCACACATTAAACTTAGGTGGCATCCTTCCTTGTTATATTTTATTATGATTCTCTTCTTCCATTGGGGATAATGAAAATTAAGTTGGAGAGAGGAAAACTAATTTAATTGACTCCTCAAGTATGATCAGAAATAATTAGCTTTGTGTATCCAAATTTTATCTCGATTTAGAGTTAATTAGGCATCCTAATCAATGAGTGAATAACGATCTGGATAATTTTAGAAACACGGAGGGGCAAATTATGAAGAAAACCCAATGAATGGTAGGGCTTAGACCAAATCAAATTTTGAAGTGTTTCCAGACCCTCTTTCCACTATCTCAATGAAGAATCTATTTCATGGGGGTATGGGTGGAAAGGTCATGGTATACAAAAATTCTTTTTTATTATAAAAAAAGAAGATGAAAAAAATGATTTAGTATTGTCTCACTGAGTAACCAGGCTCCTTCACCTAAGTAAGCGTTGTAGTTCGCATCAAAAGGTGAGAATGCTAAAAGACTGTTATAGAGTCTATTTCACCTCATAGCTTTTCTTAAACTCGAGTCAATAAGCCTGAGGGATTTTCTACACTTAATGCCCTAAAGCCAACTAATTTGCAAGTCATTGGCTGAAAGCTTGCTACAAGGGTCAGCTAGAAGGCTCAAGAGGCTAAGATATTGCACTAGATTTTTTTTTAAAAAAAATAGATAATAAGAAGATTAAATGGTAAGAAGATAATAAATCCTGCTCACATCAAGTTAGAGGACTTAAAGAGTATAGTAGAGAGTTGGTGAAAGAAGTCTCTAAAATTTCTATGGCTAATACTCAACCACTAACTGAGTTGAATTAGTAATCTAATGAAGTACCTCTTTAATGGTCTAGCCGGATATCCACTACAATTAAGAATGCCTAGGATGACTTTTGATTCAAGAATAATTTGGTACACAATGCTAATGTATCTATTTTACTCAAGGACAAGTAAAGTTCAAATTGGAGGTGTGATGAACACTTAATTTAAGTCACTAGAGACATTAGATATTATGATAATTGATATTATTTTATTAAAATTTGATGCTCTTTAGCCTATTTTGCAGGTAATTAGGAGTTTAGGTTCATACGATTCAAATTGGACTCAAATCGGATTAGAATTGAGTGAACCAGACAACCAGCTCCTATTCAAGTATGAATGCAACTTAAAGATCAAGGATCAAGAAGCAACCTCTCTAATCAATGGCTCAAACTAAAAGATCACTCTTCATCAAGATCTAGTGTAAACGTGACTTATTGATCAATGAAGAAGAAGCAATATGAAGATCTAAGGGTTCTTATTCATGCTCCCACCTCTCTTCTTATGAAATCCTAGAGTCTCCAACACCTAAAACCCTAGTCTCCACTCTATAAATACACACCCCCTTCTTTTTCGAAGGGACATCAGCCCCCATGTGGGGTTCTTCATCTTCTTCCCTCTCTCTTTTTCCTTCTTTGCTCCATCAAAGCTCTTCCCTTTCTCTCTTCCCATCAAGCTAATGCCTAAGTTTCTCTTGAAACTACTGCCCCCATCTCTCTTTCTCTCTTCTCCATAAGTTTAAGAGAGGTACTAACCCTAGCATGACACCATATTTCTCCATAGATCCAATCTTCACATCCTAAGAAGTCTAGGGGAGATCCTAACCCTAGCATGCCTTCCATCAGATCTAGGAGAGATCCTAATCCTAGTGCTGCTATCCTTTTCATATTCTCATATCCTCTTCTATCTATTTTTCTTTCTTGAAGTTCCTAGACCAAGCTTTCCAGCTATCTTGCCACTGTCTGCACGGAGGAAGTGTTGGGAAATGTGTCCCAAAAAGTCAATCGTCAAGCTGTTGATGGTTGAGCAACCAAGTATTGTAACTAATTTTTTAATAAATAAAATATATTTAGCATTTTCATCATAAGCTTTCATCTTCTAATGAACTCCATTGCTATGATGAAGTCCTTAAGACTATTTAGATTCGATAAAGAGAGGATTTATCGATTAGTCCTTAAAACAGTTCACGACCAAATGATAGGCTGTTAATAAGGACGACAGCTTCTATCGAGCATAGGTCGCTATAGGCCATATGGGTTGGTTGTCCTCTTAACCAAAGAGTGTGGAGATACTGGTATGGCATATAGGTGAGATGTACTGGTACATCATTATTGAACGTGACCAACTCCAGAGTATTCTGCTGTCGAGAATGTCTCTGATGGGATATAGGTATAAGTGTCCCTTAGACCTGAGATCGCCTCAGTGACTTGCAAAAAAGTCACTTTGCTTTGGTACTGGACTAACAAAATTTCTAATTCAGAGATGGAAGGCTTTTGGGTACAGTCAAGTACTTGCAAAGTCAGAGTGTGATCAAGATGGGATTGACCACTCCAAGAGTTGGAGAAGAATGAGTCGCTGTATTTCAATTTAGCAAAACCTTGGCCAGGGTAATCCATCAGATGGATTTGATATTTTGAAATACAATGTGGATAACCTGATTAGAGTTGACATTTGAACTCTGGGGTGTCCTATGATCATTTTAGTCAAGGGGATGAATTATATGAAAACTATATCCGCATGGGTTCTAAGGATGTTGTTCTACACATTCTACCTATCCGATCGTCGGGTACCATTGTTAGATGGTCACTTCGATTGGTATAAAAATTTATTCCTGTGCTACCGACTTAGGTTCAGACCTATGAGGTCACACACATTAGAGTTCATAATCTGATCGGATGGTTGATCAATGATTAAGATTCGTTCTAGGGTTAAATGATCAATACGATTGACATTTAACCCAGTGCAAGTGTTACAGGAGGATCGATTAGCAATTCAATTGCTAATTGGCTTAATTTGATTAAGCCAATGGGTTGAGATTAAGTCTAATTAAATATGATTTAATTAAATTTAGTTTGGGCTTGATTGGATCAAGTCCAATTGGTTTATTGGATAAGCCAAGTGCAAGAAAAAACTAGTCCTAGTTCAACAGGACTTAGGTCAATCTAATTTCTAATTTGATTAAAAAATTAAATCAGATTTAAATCTAATTTAATCTGATTAAATTAGGTTCTTAATTGGGTTAAGACTTATTTTAATTAGATTGATCTAATTTTGGTTTGATTTGGTTTGAGAAACCAAATTAAAATAAGTCATAAGATAGAATCCTAATAAGACTAGGATTCCACCTTGCGCCACATAAGCCTTCCCCACGCCCTCTCTCTCATTCAATGCCAATCTCCTCTTATTTTGTATGAAAAAAGCCCTCTCCCAGGTCTCTCCCAAGTTCACAAAAGGTTTCCTCTCTTCTTTCTTACATGGAAGGTGGTTTGGATCAAATCAAAGAGGAAAAGTTTGGATTTTGAATTCTATGAGATAGAGTTTTAGAAATCCAAAACTCTTTCAATTTTGCACCAAATTTATCCAATTTTTTTTTAGAATTTTTGTGACTTTTAGGGTATACATTGTGTACCCTTTTCTTATAATCCATGCATGAAAATAAGGAGGAGGTGCTCAAGAGTTGGGCACCCCTTTTCTTGTCATGTTTGGATAAGCCTTGACTAGGTATTTGACCTAGACAAGGACTCTATCATATCTCTCTGTATAAAATGAGTTTTTTTATAAAATTTTTGAAAAAGATATAGATTTGAGAGATCTTTGGTCCATCCAAAAATTAGAGAGAAAGACCTTTGGGTCATGGAGATATAATAGACACAATATAGGGTGTCCAGAGAGAGAAACGAGAAGAAGAAGAGGGTCTTATTCTAGGGTTGTTTGTTTTCATATCTTTCCTCCCTCCATCTTGAGTTTCTTGAGAGCATCTCAGATCTGAAACTCCTCCTACTTTTCATCTTTAGAAGAGTCTAAATCAAGAAGAAGGAGGCACCTGATCAACCATCAAAGAAGGATCAGCATAGTACTAGCATACTGTGCTGATTTCCTGAAGCAGGACTTCTGATCGAGATTCGTGGGCTCGTGTGGACGACTCCTAGAGGCCGGATGCATGTGCGGCTTGCAATATCATTCTCAAACACAGATCAGTGAGGTTAGAACGTCTAACTTGCAAGGTAATAGATCTGATCTATTGTTTAATACATACATTAGATGTAGTATAGAAACATGTTGATATGATCAACATGTAGTTCATGCTGTATATATATATTTTAATTTTTGATTTAATACTATGTAATAATCATGTAATTGGATCTTAGATCTAGGGATTCTCTGATTTTAAAAAATAAATTTTGATTTATTTTAGTCTTTCGCTGTATGATCTTGAAAAAGTTTCAAGATCTAACCCTGAAACCCTGGATCTGGTTCCAACAATTGATATCAGAGCCTAGGTTCTTCATTACATGATTATTTATACATGCTTAGATTATTTTTTAGATTAGATCTAATTTATAATCTAATTATTAAATCTGAAATTAAAATTTTAGATCAATCATGAACTGCAAGGTTGTCCTGCTGTAAGGTTTACCCCTTACAGTGCAAAGGTTGTCCTAGTTTGTGTAGATCTATCTTTAATCATAAATTTGTTAGATTTGATATAGATTAAATTTATAATTTATTAAATTTAAAAGATATTTAAATCTGAAATAAAATCTCTTTGTTAATAATTTTTGTGCAAAGAAATTATTTAAAGTTGAAATTGTTTCAATTACATGAACCTGTTTAGATTAGATCTAAAGTAGTTTCATGTTTATTTCACTTGTATCTTAATTATGAATCAAACATGCAATATGGTTGGTAGAATCATATTGTAAAATTATTTTACAAATATGAAAATTGTTTTTTGAAAAGCCGAACCCATCCCATAGTCCAAAACTTAATTAAGAATTAAGAAGTTGTTTGATTAGGTTCTAGGATTATGAATTGAAGAACCTAAGACACAAACCATAACACATTGGGTTAATGGGTTAGTGGGAATTAGATCCATTAATTGGGTTAGACCTATGGTTAGATTAAAGATGGACTTAATTAGAGAATTGACTAAATCTAATCAATTGATGTCTTAGATTAGGTCAAAGATTCTCTTGATCAATTACAATAGTTGTAGTTGGTCAAGTCCATGTCTTTAACGAGAACCAAATGGACTTGATTCTTGGCTAAGCGGTCTAGCATGAACTATTAGGTTGATCTAATCGAAACTAATTAAACCAGGTGGTGTCTAAGGTAAACCAGACTGGTGGATTTTAATTGAGAGTCCGCTTACCTGACCATTTCTGATGGTGTCTAAGGCAAGCTTTGGCAGACCCTCCCACATATCAAACTTACCTGACCTCTTGGTGAAATTATGTTTTGATCGGATCACTTGACTATTCGAGCTGACCCATGTCAGCTAGGTAAATCAGTGTGACTGATTTAGGTGCTCCTAGACTAGCTCTTTTAATGGTCTCCCTTAAGCTGACTTGGTGAAGCCAGTGGGAGGATCATGATAAGCTGGTTCATCTGACCTCATCCTCTAAATTATTTAAATCCTCTAAAATTATTAGATCTTTAAAATGATAAAGTTATGGAGATAACTGAGTCATAGCCTCCCATTAAGGTGTTTGATAATGAGTCCATTAACTCAATAATCATTGCAAACCCAAAGGCCTGGTGCTTGTTGACTAATGGAATTATCACTCATCATATGATGACTTGGAAGTGTCTCTCTGATGGTGGTTAGGTGAGCCAACCAAAGTTGGGCTTAATCATTCGTTGGTTAGATATACCAAGTATGATCATGTTAATGGTTGGACCTAATCGGATCCTTATAGTGGAGGCCAAAGCCTACTGATTAGATTTCTGAGGAAAAATTAAAATTACTAGAAATTGTTTAGAGAAATAATTGGTTATGAACCTACCCTTAGATGTACATGGGTTGGCCAACCAAAGTTGGGCTTGTGTGCAATCTAAGTAGATTCTAGTACCCACTAAGGAATTAGGATAATTCCTCGAATTGGAGGTAAAGGCTACCAATTCGAATGAAATAGTGAGAGAAACTTTTTGATTAAAGTCCAAATCTTTAGGTTTAATGAATCAATTACTAATTAGGTTATGGTTCTCTTTTGTGCAAATATGGCCACTTCTCTATCGCTCCGATCATTGTTGGACAATGATAAGTTGGTGGGACCCAACTTCGATAGCTGGTACCAAAAATTGAAGATAGTTCTGGAGCATGAACGAATCCTATATGTGATAATGGATCCTGCACCTGAGGAGCTAGCTGCCAATGCACATGGAACAGTCAGAGACACTTACCAGAAGTGGCTCAGTGATCAGACCATGGTGCGCTATATCATGCTGGCTGCCATGAGCGACGAGTTCAGTCGCAGATTCGAGACGGCTCAGCCAAAGGACATGCTTCAAGTGTTAGAGGATGCCTTTGGCACACCCGATGAGGTAGAAAGGCACAAGACTAGTTATGCCATCTTCAACGCCAAAATGCGAGATGGTGCCTCTATCACTGATCATGTATTGTACATGATCGACCTGATAGAATGATTGAGCAAGCTCAGATTTTTCTTGCATGAGCAGCTTGGGAAAGATGCAATACTGAACTTGTTGCCCAAGTCTTATCTCCCATTCCTCACTCATTATAGAATGACAAAGCCTGAAGAGAACTACCACGGGTTACTGAGGTTGCTTCAAAACTTTGAGAAGGATCACTAACTTCACAAGGAGTCGGTGAACTTAGTGGGAGGTTCGTCTTCTAGTTCTCGACCTTTTAAGAAATGAAAGAAGAACAAGAAGAAGAAAGTGAAGAAGGTGCATGTTCAGGCTGGGACATCAGTGCAGGGCCAGACCAGAAAGATCAAGCCTGATTAGAGTCTATTCTACTGGCAAGCACCCTAGATTAGATAGTGTGTCAGATATCTACTTATGGCACTGTAGGCTAGGTCATATAAACAAGAACAGAATAAACAAGTTGACTCAAGAGGGAATCCTCGAAGTCAGTGATTGTGAATCACTTCCAACCTGTGAGTTTTGTCTTCTTGGTAAAATGACCAAGTCACCTTTTACTGAAAAAGGTGAGAGAGCTACTGAGCTCTTGGGCCTAATACATACTGATGTATGCAGGCCCATGAGCACAAGTGCTAGAGGTGGATATTTCTACATCCTAACTTTCACGGATGACCTATCCAGATATGGATGTCTATCTGATGAAACATAAGTCGGATTCATTTGAAATGTTCAAACGATTCCAAAGTGAAGTAGAAAAACAAACTGAAAAGAGTATTAAAACTCTTCGATCTGATCGAGGAGGAGAATACCTTTCTAGTGAGTTTCTCACATATCTAGGAGAGAATGGGATTCTCTCCCAATGGACTCCTTCAGAAACACCACAGCATAATGGTGTGTCTGAAAGGAGGAATCAGACTCTGTTAGACATGGTCCGATCCATGATGGGTTTTGCTAGCTTGCCGATATCCTTCTGGGGATATGCACTCGAATCAACCTGTTATCTGTTAAATAGGGTTCCAAGTAAGTCTGTAATTAAGACTCCATATGAGATATGGACAGGACATAAGCCAGCACTTTCACACCTTAGGGTCTGGGGGTGCTCGGCCTATGTCAAATGATTAGTCACAGACAAACTTGGACCTAGGTCTGACAAATGCTCATTCATAGGGTACCCCAAAGAGATAAAAAGATATTTTTTCCATCATGCTAATGAACAAAAGGTGTTCGTCAGCCTTAAGGCAATTTTTTTTAGAAAAAGAGTTCCTTGGTGAAGGAACCGTTGCCTCTAAGGTTGAACTTGATGAAGTTCAACAGGTAGAAGGACCGACACCAATAGCTGAACCTGAGTCAGATATGATTAGATTAGATTCGAAGCTCAATGTACTTGCACCATTAAGGCGATCCGGTAGAGTACTGCATCAACCAGACAGATACTACGATTTCTTGATCCGGGACGGTGATCCCATCAAACTTGATGAGAATAATGAGGATCCGATCACCTATATGGATGCAATGCAGAGACCTGATTCTGAGAAATGGCTTGAAGCCATGAAATCTGAAATGGAGTCCATGAAGGTCAATGATGTATGGACATTGGTTGACTCACCTGAAGGGGTTAAACCCATTGGGTGTAAATGGGTCTTCAAAAGGAAGAGGGGCACAGATGGAAAGGTGGAGACCTATAAAGCCTGTCTTGTCACCAAGGGGTATCGTCAACGTTATGGTATTGACTATGACGAGACATTTTCTCCTGTGGCAATGCTCAAATCCATTCGGATAATGCTTGCAATAGCTGCCCATCTGGATTATGAGATCTGACAGATGGATGTAAAGATAGCTTTCCTGAATGGAGAGCTGACCGAAGAGGTGTATATGATACAACCTAAGGGGTTTACATCCACAAATGAGTCCAAGGTGTGCAAGCTTCAGAGATCCATTTATGGATTGAAGCAAGCTTCTCGAAGTTGGAACATGCATTTTGATAAGGTGATCAAAACGTATGGCTTCATTAAGAATGGAGAAGAGCCCTGCATCTATAAATGGGCAAATGGTCCAGGTGTGGTATTTCTTATCTTATACGTGGATGACATTCTCTTAATCGGGAATGACATCTCCATACTACAGGGAATAAAAGTTTGGTTGTCATCACAGTTCTCCATGAAGGACTTGGGTGAAGCATCCTATATCATAGGGATGAAGATCTATAGGGATAGATCTAAAAGGATGCTTGGGTTATCCCAGTCCATGTACATAGACACTATGCTGAAGAGCTTCAGCATGGAGAATTCTAAGAAGGACTATCTACCGATAGGCCATGGAATTTCTCTCTCTAAGAAGGATTGTCTGACAACTCCTGAAGAGAGAGAGCATATGAGTAGAGTCCCATATGCTTCAGCCGTGGGATCTATCATATACGCCATGACATGTACAAGATCAGATGTGGCATACTCACTAGGAGTAGTGAGTAGATACCAATCTGATCCTGGAGAAAATCACTGGAAAGTGGTTAAAACCATTCTTAAGTATTTGAGAAATACTAAGGACCAATGGTTGGTTTATGGCGAGTCAGATTTGAAACTTGTGGGGTTCACAGACTCTAGCTTTCAATCTGACCATGATGACAGCAGGAGCGTGTCGGGTTATATCCTTACTCTGAATGGTAGAGCCATCTGCTGGAAGAGTTCCAAGGAGCATACTGTGGCAGACTCTGTTTGTGAAGCGGAGTACATCGCAGTATCGGATGCCGTGAAGGAAGCTGTGTGACTGAGAAAATTCATCAACGAGCTCAGAGTAGCACCCTCCCTCGATGGTTCGGTCCTGCTCTACTGCGACAGCACTGGTGCCATAGCTCAGGCGAAGGAATCCAAAGCACATCAGTGGATGAAGCACATCTTGCACCGCTTCCACCTGGTCTGGGAGATCATGGATCGAGGTGACATCGACCTTCAGAAGATCGACGGAAAGGAGAACCTGGCCGACCCCTTCACTAAAGCCCTGACGATAAAGGAGTTCGACAACCACAAGTCGAAGATGGGTATTAGATACTATGCCGAGTGGCTTTAGGATAAGTGAGAGTTGTTGGAAAATGTGTCCCAAAAAGCCAATCGTCAAGCTGTTGACGGTTGAGCAACCAAGTATTGTAATTGATTTGTTAATAAATATAATATATTTGATATTTTCATCATAAGTTTTCATCTTCTAATGAACTCTATTGTTATGATGAAGTCCTTAGGACTATTTAGATTCGATAAAGAGAGGATTTATCAATTAGTCCTTAAAACAGTTCACGACCAAATGATAGGCTGTTAATAAGGACGACAGCTTCTATCGAGCATAGGTCACTGTAGGCCATATGGGTTGGTTGTTCTTTTAACCAAAGAGTGTGGAGACACTGGTATGGCATACAGGTGAGATGTACTGATACATCATCATGGAACGTGACCAACTCTAGAGTATTCTACTGTCGAGAATGTCTCTGATGGGATATAGGTATAAGTGTCCCTTAGATCTGAGATCGCCTCAGTGACTTGCAAGCAACTCACTGTACTTTGATACTGGACTAACTAAATTTCTAATTCAGAGATGGAAGGCTTTTGGGCACAGTCAAGTACTTGCAAAGTCAGAGTGTGATCGAGATGGGATTGACCACTCCAAGAGTTGGAGAAGAATGAGTCACTGTATTTCAAATTAGCAAAACCTTGGCCAGGGTAATCCATCAGATGGATTTGATATTTTGAAATACAATGTGGATAACCTGATCAGAGTTGACAGTTAACTCTAGGGTATCCTATGATCATTTTGGTCAAGGGGATGAATTATATGAAAACTATATCCGTATGGGTTCTAAGGATGTTGTTCTACACGTTCGACCTATCCGGTCGTCGGGTATCATTGCTAGATGGTCACTTCGATTGGTACAAAAATTTATTTTTATGCTACTAACTTAGGTTCGGACCTATGAAGTCACACATATTAGAGTTCATGATCTGATCGGATGGTTGATCAATGATTAAGAATCGTTATAGGGTTAAATGATCAATACGATTGACATTTAACCCAGTGCAAGTGTTGCAGGAGGATCGATTAGCAATTTGATTGCTAATTGGCTTAATTTGATTAAGCCAATGGACTGAGATTAAGTTTAATTTAATATTATTTAATTAGATTTTGTTTGAGTTTGATTGGATCAAGTCCAATTGATTTATTGGATAAGCCAAGTGCAAGGAAAAGCTAGTCCTAGTTCAACTAGGACTTGGGTCAATCTAATTTTAATTTGATTAGAAAATTAAATCAGATTTAAATCTAATTTAATCTGATTAAATTAGGTTCTAAATTGGGTTAAGACCTATTTTAATTGGGTTGATCTAATTTTGGTTTGATTTGGTTTGAGAAACCAAATTAAAATATGTCATAATATAGAATCCTGTAAGACTAGGATTCCACCTTGCGCCACATAAGCCTTCCCCACGCCCTCTCTCTCATTCAACGCCAATCTCCTCTTATTTTGTACAAAAAAAGCCCTCTCCCAGGTCTCTCCCACGTTCACAAAAGGTTTCCTCTCTTCTTTCTTACATAGAAGGTGGTTTGATTAAATCAAAGAGGAATAAGTTTGGATTTCGAATTCTATGAGATAGAGTTTTAGAAATCCAAAACTCTTTCAATTTTGCACCAAATTTATTCAATTTCTTTTTAGAATTTTCATGACTTTTAGGGTACATATTATGCACCCTTTCTGGTAATCCATGCATGAAAATAAGGAGGAGGTGCTCAAGAGTTGGGCACCCCTTATCTTGTCATGTTTGGATAAGCCTAACTAGGTATTTGACCTCGACAAAGACTCTATCATATCTATCTGTATAAAATGAGTTTCTTCATGAAATTTTGGAGAAGATAGATATTTGAGAGACCTTTGGGCCATCCAAAATTAGAGAGAAAAACTTTTAGATCCTAGAGATATAATAGACACAAATAGGTGTCTAGAGAGAGAGAGAAACGAGAAGAAGAAGAGGGTCTTCTTCTAGGGTTGTTTGTTTTCATATCTTTCCTCCCTCCATCTTGAGTTTCCTGAGAGCATCTCAATCTAAAACTCTTCCTCCTACTTTCTATCTTTGGAAGAGTCCAAATCAAGAAGAAGGAGGTACCTGATCAACCATCAAAGAAGGATCAGCGCAGTACTAGCATACTGTGCTGATTTCCTGAAGCAGGACTTCTGATCGAGATTCGTGGGTTCGTGTGGATGACTCCTAGAGCTGATGCATTTGCAGCTTACAACATCATCCTCAAGCATGAATTAGCAAGGTTAGAACGTCTATCTTGCAAGGTAATAGATCTGATCTATTATTTAATACATACATTAGATGTAGTATAGAAACATGTTGATATGATCAACATGTAATTTATGTTGTATATATATATTTTAATTTTTAATTTAATGCTATGTAATAATCATGTAATAGGATCTTAGATCTAGGGATTCTCTGGTTTTAGAAAATAAATTTTGATTTATTTTAGTCTTCCGCTGTATGATCTTGAAAAAGTTTTAAGATCTAACCCTGAAACCCTAGATCTGGTT
>NC_026007.2:29570004-29593021 GCF_000442705.2 Elaeis guineensis
TAAAAAATAAATTTTGATTTATTTTAGTCTTTCGCTGTATGATCTTGAAAAAGTTTCAAGATCTAACCCTGAAACCCTGGATCTGGTTCCAACAATTGATATCAGAGCCCTAGGTTCTTCATTACATGATTATTTATACATGCTTAGATTATTTTTTAGATTAGATCTAATTTATAATCTAATTATTAAATCTGAAATTAAAATTTTAGATCAATCATGAACTGCAAGGTTGTCCTGCTGTAAGGTTTACCCCTTACAGTGCAAAGGTTGTCCTAGTTTGTGTAGATCTATCTTTAATCATAAATTTGTTAGATTTGATATAGATTAAATTTATAATTTATTAAATTTAAAAGATATTTAAATCTGAAATAAAATCTCTTTGTTAATAATTTTTGTGCAAAGAAATTATTTAAAGTTGAAATTGTTTCAATTACATGAACCTGTTTAGATTAGATCTAAAGTAGTTTCATGTTTATTTCACTTGTATCTTAATTATGAATCAAACATGCAATATGGTTGGTAGAATCATATTGTAAAATTATTTTACAAATATGAAAATTGTTTTTTGAAAAGCCGAACCCATCCCATAGTCCAAAACTTAATTAAGAATTAAGAAGTTGTTTGATTAGGTTCTAGGATTATGAATTGAAGAACCTAAGACACAAACCATAACACATTGGGTTAATGGGTTAGTGGGAATTAGATCCATTAATTGGGTTAGACCTATGGTTAGATTAAAGATGGACTTAATTAGAGAATTGACTAAATCTAATCAATTGATGTCTTAGATTAGGTCAAAGATTCTCTTGATCAATTACAATAGTTGTAGTTGGTCAAGTCCATGTCTTTAACGAGAACCAAATGGACTTGATTCTTGGCTAAGCGGTCTAGCATGAACTATTAGGTTGATCTAATCGAAACTAATTAAACCAGGTGGTGTCTAAGGTAAACCAGACTGGTGGATTTTAATTGAGAGTCCGCTTACCTGACCATTTCTGATGGTGTCTAAGGCAAGCTTTGGCAGACCCTCCCACATATCAAACTTACCTGACCTCTTGGTGAAATTATGTTTTGATCGGATCACTTGACTATTCGAGCTGACCCATGTCAGCTAGGTAAATCAGTGTGACTGATTTAGGTGCTCCTAGACTAGCTCTTTTAATGGTCTCCCTTAAGCTGACTTGGTGAAGCCAGTGGGAGGATCATGATAAGCTGGTTCATCTGACCTCATCCTCTAAATTATTTAAATCCTCTAAAATTATTAGATCTTTAAAATGATAAAGTTATGGAGATAACTGAGTCATAGCCTCCCATTAAGGTGTTTGATAATGAGTCCATTAACTCAATAATCATTGCAAACCCAAAGGCCTGGTGCTTGTTGACTAATGGAATTATCACTCATCATATGATGACTTGGAAGTGTCTCTCTGATGGTGGTTAGGTGAGCCAACCAAAGTTGGGCTTAATCATTCGTTGGTTAGATATACCAAGTATGATCATGTTAATGGTTGGACCTAATCGGATCCTTATAGTGGAGGCCAAAGCCTACTGATTAGATTTCTGAGGAAAAATTAAAATTACTAGAAATTGTTTAGAGAAATAATTGGTTATGAACCTACCCTTAGATGTACATGGGTTGGCCAACCAAAGTTGGGCTTGTGTGCAATCTAAGTAGATTCTAGTACCCACTAAGGAATTAGGATAATTCCTCGAATTGGAGGTAAAGGCTACCAATTCGAATGAAATAGTGAGAGAAACTTTTTGATTAAAGTCCAAATCTTTAGGTTTAATGAATCAATTACTAATTAGGTTATGGTTCTCTTTTGTGCAAATATGGCCACTTCTCTATCGCTCCGATCATTGTTGGACAATGATAAGTTGGTGGGACCCAACTTCGATAGCTGGTACCAAAAATTGAAGATAGTTCTGGAGCATGAACGAATCCTATATGTGATAATGGATCCTGCACCTGAGGAGCTAGCTGCCAATGCACATGGAACAGTCAGAGACACTTACCAGAAGTGGCTCAGTGATCAGACCATGGTGCGCTATATCATGCTGGCTGCCATGAGCGACGAGTTCAGTCGCAGATTCGAGACGGCTCAGCCAAAGGACATGCTTCAAGTGTTAGAGGATGCCTTTGGCACACCCGATGAGGTAGAAAGGCACAAGACTAGTTATGCCATCTTCAACGCCAAAATGCGAGATGGTGCCTCTATCACTGATCATGTATTGTACATGATCGACCTGATAGAATGATTGAGCAAGCTCAGATTTTTCTTGCATGAGCAGCTTGGGAAAGATGCAATACTGAACTTGTTGCCCAAGTCTTATCTCCCATTCCTCACTCATTATAGAATGACAAAGCCTGAAGAGAACTACCACGGGTTACTGAGGTTGCTTCAAAACTTTGAGAAGGATCACTAACTTCACAAGGAGTCGGTGAACTTAGTGGGAGGTTCGTCTTCTAGTTCTCGACCTTTTAAGAAATGAAAGAAGAACAAGAAGAAGAAAGTGAAGAAGGTGCATGTTCAGGCTGGGACATCAGTGCAGGGCCAGACCAGAAAGATCAAGCCTGATTAGAGTCTATTCTACTGGCAAGCACCCTAGATTAGATAGTGTGTCAGATATCTACTTATGGCACTGTAGGCTAGGTCATATAAACAAGAACAGAATAAACAAGTTGACTCAAGAGGGAATCCTCGAAGTCAGTGATTGTGAATCACTTCCAACCTGTGAGTTTTGTCTTCTTGGTAAAATGACCAAGTCACCTTTTACTGAAAAAGGTGAGAGAGCTACTGAGCTCTTGGGCCTAATACATACTGATGTATGCAGGCCCATGAGCACAAGTGCTAGAGGTGGATATTTCTACATCCTAACTTTCACGGATGACCTATCCAGATATGGATGTCTATCTGATGAAACATAAGTCGGATTCATTTGAAATGTTCAAACGATTCCAAAGTGAAGTAGAAAAACAAACTGAAAAGAGTATTAAAACTCTTCGATCTGATCGAGGAGGAGAATACCTTTCTAGTGAGTTTCTCACATATCTAGGAGAGAATGGGATTCTCTCCCAATGGACTCCTTCAGAAACACCACAGCATAATGGTGTGTCTGAAAGGAGGAATCAGACTCTGTTAGACATGGTCCGATCCATGATGGGTTTTGCTAGCTTGCCGATATCCTTCTGGGGATATGCACTCGAATCAACCTGTTATCTGTTAAATAGGGTTCCAAGTAAGTCTGTAATTAAGACTCCATATGAGATATGGACAGGACATAAGCCAGCACTTTCACACCTTAGGGTCTGGGGGTGCTCGGCCTATGTCAAATGATTAGTCACAGACAAACTTGGACCTAGGTCTGACAAATGCTCATTCATAGGGTACCCCAAAGAGATAAAAAGATATTTTTTCCATCATGCTAATGAACAAAAGGTGTTCGTCAGCCTTAAGGCAATTTTTTTTAGAAAAAGAGTTCCTTGGTGAAGGAACCGTTGCCTCTAAGGTTGAACTTGATGAAGTTCAACAGGTAGAAGGACCGACACCAATAGCTGAACCTGAGTCAGATATGATTAGATTAGATTCGAAGCTCAATGTACTTGCACCATTAAGGCGATCCGGTAGAGTACTGCATCAACCAGACAGATACTACGATTTCTTGATCCGGGACGGTGATCCCATCAAACTTGATGAGAATAATGAGGATCCGATCACCTATATGGATGCAATGCAGAGACCTGATTCTGAGAAATGGCTTGAAGCCATGAAATCTGAAATGGAGTCCATGAAGGTCAATGATGTATGGACATTGGTTGACTCACCTGAAGGGGTTAAACCCATTGGGTGTAAATGGGTCTTCAAAAGGAAGAGGGGCACAGATGGAAAGGTGGAGACCTATAAAGCCTGTCTTGTCACCAAGGGGTATCGTCAACGTTATGGTATTGACTATGACGAGACATTTTCTCCTGTGGCAATGCTCAAATCCATTCGGATAATGCTTGCAATAGCTGCCCATCTGGATTATGAGATCTGACAGATGGATGTAAAGATAGCTTTCCTGAATGGAGAGCTGACCGAAGAGGTGTATATGATACAACCTAAGGGGTTTACATCCACAAATGAGTCCAAGGTGTGCAAGCTTCAGAGATCCATTTATGGATTGAAGCAAGCTTCTCGAAGTTGGAACATGCATTTTGATAAGGTGATCAAAACGTATGGCTTCATTAAGAATGGAGAAGAGCCCTGCATCTATAAATGGGCAAATGGTCCAGGTGTGGTATTTCTTATCTTATACGTGGATGACATTCTCTTAATCGGGAATGACATCTCCATACTACAGGGAATAAAAGTTTGGTTGTCATCACAGTTCTCCATGAAGGACTTGGGTGAAGCATCCTATATCATAGGGATGAAGATCTATAGGGATAGATCTAAAAGGATGCTTGGGTTATCCCAGTCCATGTACATAGACACTATGCTGAAGAGCTTCAGCATGGAGAATTCTAAGAAGGACTATCTACCGATAGGCCATGGAATTTCTCTCTCTAAGAAGGATTGTCTGACAACTCCTGAAGAGAGAGAGCATATGAGTAGAGTCCCATATGCTTCAGCCGTGGGATCTATCATATACGCCATGACATGTACAAGATCAGATGTGGCATACTCACTAGGAGTAGTGAGTAGATACCAATCTGATCCTGGAGAAAATCACTGGAAAGTGGTTAAAACCATTCTTAAGTATTTGAGAAATACTAAGGACCAATGGTTGGTTTATGGCGAGTCAGATTTGAAACTTGTGGGGTTCACAGACTCTAGCTTTCAATCTGACCATGATGACAGCAGGAGCGTGTCGGGTTATATCCTTACTCTGAATGGTAGAGCCATCTGCTGGAAGAGTTCCAAGGAGCATACTGTGGCAGACTCTGTTTGTGAAGCGGAGTACATCGCAGTATCGGATGCCGTGAAGGAAGCTGTGTGACTGAGAAAATTCATCAACGAGCTCAGAGTAGCACCCTCCCTCGATGGTTCGGTCCTGCTCTACTGCGACAGCACTGGTGCCATAGCTCAGGCGAAGGAATCCAAAGCACATCAGTGGATGAAGCACATCTTGCACCGCTTCCACCTGGTCTGGGAGATCATGGATCGAGGTGACATCGACCTTCAGAAGATCGACGGAAAGGAGAACCTGGCCGACCCCTTCACTAAAGCCCTGACGATAAAGGAGTTCGACAACCACAAGTCGAAGATGGGTATTAGATACTATGCCGAGTGGCTTTAGGATAAGTGAGAGTTGTTGGAAAATGTGTCCCAAAAAGCCAATCGTCAAGCTGTTGACGGTTGAGCAACCAAGTATTGTAATTGATTTGTTAATAAATATAATATATTTGATATTTTCATCATAAGTTTTCATCTTCTAATGAACTCTATTGTTATGATGAAGTCCTTAGGACTATTTAGATTCGATAAAGAGAGGATTTATCAATTAGTCCTTAAAACAGTTCACGACCAAATGATAGGCTGTTAATAAGGACGACAGCTTCTATCGAGCATAGGTCACTGTAGGCCATATGGGTTGGTTGTTCTTTTAACCAAAGAGTGTGGAGACACTGGTATGGCATACAGGTGAGATGTACTGATACATCATCATGGAACGTGACCAACTCTAGAGTATTCTACTGTCGAGAATGTCTCTGATGGGATATAGGTATAAGTGTCCCTTAGATCTGAGATCGCCTCAGTGACTTGCAAGCAACTCACTGTACTTTGATACTGGACTAACTAAATTTCTAATTCAGAGATGGAAGGCTTTTGGGCACAGTCAAGTACTTGCAAAGTCAGAGTGTGATCGAGATGGGATTGACCACTCCAAGAGTTGGAGAAGAATGAGTCACTGTATTTCAAATTAGCAAAACCTTGGCCAGGGTAATCCATCAGATGGATTTGATATTTTGAAATACAATGTGGATAACCTGATCAGAGTTGACAGTTAACTCTAGGGTATCCTATGATCATTTTGGTCAAGGGGATGAATTATATGAAAACTATATCCGTATGGGTTCTAAGGATGTTGTTCTACACGTTCGACCTATCCGGTCGTCGGGTATCATTGCTAGATGGTCACTTCGATTGGTACAAAAATTTATTTTTATGCTACTAACTTAGGTTCGGACCTATGAAGTCACACATATTAGAGTTCATGATCTGATCGGATGGTTGATCAATGATTAAGAATCGTTATAGGGTTAAATGATCAATACGATTGACATTTAACCCAGTGCAAGTGTTGCAGGAGGATCGATTAGCAATTTGATTGCTAATTGGCTTAATTTGATTAAGCCAATGGACTGAGATTAAGTTTAATTTAATATTATTTAATTAGATTTTGTTTGAGTTTGATTGGATCAAGTCCAATTGATTTATTGGATAAGCCAAGTGCAAGGAAAAGCTAGTCCTAGTTCAACTAGGACTTGGGTCAATCTAATTTTTAATTTGATTAGAAAATTAAATCAGATTTAAATCTAATTTAATCTGATTAAATTAGGTTCTAAATTGGGTTAAGACCTATTTTAATTGGGTTGATCTAATTTTGGTTTGATTTGGTTTGAGAAACCAAATTAAAATATGTCATAATATAGAATCCTGTAAGACTAGGATTCCACCTTGCGCCACATAAGCCTTCCCCACGCCCTCTCTCTCATTCAACGCCAATCTCCTCTTATTTTGTACAAAAAAAGCCCTCTCCCAGGTCTCTCCCACGTTCACAAAAGGTTTCCTCTCTTCTTTCTTACATAGAAGGTGGTTTGGATTAAATCAAAGAGGAATAAGTTTGGATTTCGAATTCTATGAGATAGAGTTTTAGAAATCCAAAACTCTTTCAATTTTGCACCAAATTTATTCAATTTCTTTTTAGAATTTTCATGACTTTTAGGGTACATATTATGCACCCTTTTCTGGTAATCCATGCATGAAAATAAGGAGGAGGTGCTCAAGAGTTGGGCACCCCTTATCTTGTCATGTTTGGATAAGCCTTAACTAGGTATTTGACCTCGACAAAGACTCTATCATATCTATCTGTATAAAATGAGTTTCTTCATGAAATTTTTGGAGAAGATAGATATTTGAGAGACCTTTGGGCCATCCAAAAATTAGAGAGAAAAACTTTTAGATCCTAGAGATATAATAGACACAAGATAGGGTGTCTAGAGAGAGAGAGAAACGAGAAGAAGAAGAGGGTCTTCTTCTAGGGTTGTTTGTTTTCATATCTTTCCTCCCTCCATCTTGAGTTTCCTGAGAGCATCTCAGATCTAAAACTCTTCCTCCTACTTTCTATCTTTGGAAGAGTCCAAATCAAGAAGAAGGAGGTACCTGATCAACCATCAAAGAAGGATCAGCGCAGTACTAGCATACTGTGCTGATTTCCTGAAGCAGGACTTCTGATCGAGATTCGTGGGTTCGTGTGGATGACTCCTAGAGGCTGGATGCATTTGCAGCTTACAACATCATCCTCAAGCATGAATTAGCAAGGTTAGAACGTCTATCTTGCAAGGTAATAGATCTGATCTATTATTTAATACATACATTAGATGTAGTATAGAAACATGTTGATATGATCAACATGTAATTTATGTTGTATATATATATTTTAATTTTTAATTTAATGCTATGTAATAATCATGTAATAGGATCTTAGATCTAGGGATTCTCTGGTTTTAGAAAATAAATTTTGATTTATTTTAGTCTTCCGCTGTATGATCTTGAAAAAGTTTTAAGATCTAACCCTGAAACCCTAGATCTGGTTCCAACAGGAAGATGAAGGATTCAAGGAGGCGCATCCACCATCGGACATAGTGAGAAGTTCAACTTGGTTTAATTGTCTTGCATCACACTTTTGTTTCTTTTCCATTATGATGCTTCTTTATTTGATCAATAAAAAATATTTTTATTGCAATCTCCATGTTTCATTCTTAATTTCTTGCAATCTACTATTTTTTTTGTTTGTATTTTTGAAATAATTGGTCTAAGGTCTCTGTGGATACGATTCTAACTCATCTTATCTATATTGTAGTGAGTAGGATTAGTTTTGATGTACTACGATATGCATTAGGAACATGCTGAATTTAGTATCCAATGGCTATCCAACTCTGCAAACCCATTTGAGATAATAAGTATTTCAACTTTGTTAACCTCAGATAATAGAGCACCACTCCCACTTGTCAAACCACCCTTGGAAGTGCCTTTCCCCTTCTCATTTTTCAAAAGTGGATAATTTTTCTTAAGATGACCAGTCTGATGACACTTGTAACATTTAAATCCTTTCTCTCGAGACTTCAATCTGCCCTTTGACTTATCTCAAGTCCTCTCCTTAGGCCTTTCTTGCCTCTTATTAGTAGCAAGTACCTCTGAACTAGGGCTTCCTTTGCATAGCCTCTCTCGCTGTTTGTTAGACTTGAGAACTCCAACCACTTCCTCAAAATTTAGGATCTCTTTTCCATACACCAATGTAGTGATGAGACCATCATAAGAAACCGACAGCGAATACAACAACAGAGAGCTCTATCCTCCTCATCGATTTTCACATCAAGGCTCATGATGTTCAAGCAAACTTGATTGAATTTCTAGATGTGAGCAATTAGATCTCCACCTTCAGGCATCTGCAAACTATACAGCTGCTTCTTCAACCACAGCTTGTTTGTCAAATTCTTGCCCATATAAGTGTTCTCCAATTTCTTCCAAAGCCCTTTTGGTGTGGTTTTTATGCTTATCTTAGGAAGAACTTCATCAATGAGGCATATTTTGATTGTATTGAAGGCTATCTCCTCCAACTACTCCAAATCTTCAACAGATATCTTTTTCGATCTTTCTCGAACCAAAATTTTGTAGATCTTGTTCTGTACCAATGGATCCTTCACCCTTTGCTGCCAAAGGCTGAAGTTACCCTTGCCATCAAACTTTTCAAAATCCACCTTAATGGTACTCGATGCCATCTCAACTAGATCTCCAAAAACAAACACCAAAAACAAAATAGCATTCAAGAAAAAAATCTGTTTAGCACCTTACCACAATCTAGATGAATCTTTGACTTTTCCTCCACCAGATCTAACTCCAGGACTCTGATACTAGATGTTGGGATCTTCTCTTGTCCTATCTTGATCGTGGAACCAGCAACAAGAGATCGAGAAAATGGTTGATAGTGGATCTATCAAACCCTAGAAAGCTCTAGGGTATAGAGAAGAGAAGAAGAGCAAGAGAGAGCAATGAAGAGAGAGAAAGTTAGGGAGAAAATGGCTTGTATTCAATTTGAATCAATCAGATACACACATACAATGTATATATATATAGGGTCAATATAATCCAACCCCAAAACTCTCATGACTAACCCAATGTGATGCACTCCTCGAGCCCGTGTACATCGATATCTCATATGCACACACCCATTGGACTTAAACCCTGTCCAATCCATAGATTAGTCTCTTAAGACCTCACAAATCAAGGCCCTAAGTTACCTAGGATCCAAATCCGATCCTAACCCAGACAGATATCCCATGTAGCTCTGCCCGCAACACTGAGCTGACTCAGTCTTAGATTGAGTAGCTAACCTGTGACTGAGTTAACTCAGAAAATCACTAAGTTGACTCAGCTATGTATTGTGCCAGAAGTTTTGAAATGCAGCTTTCTATCTATCTATTCTTCTGAGACATAGTTGACCTAGTCTGAGACTGAGTTGACCCACCTTAAACTTAGTCGACTCAATCTCATAGCTGAACCGACTAAGCTCCAAAATCTCTACAATTCAAGCTGGCTTCTTCTATGGCTTGCCCCCTTGACCCCTTGGCCTCTTCTCTTTTGTTCTCAAGGCTTGGGAGCACCACACCTGAGCTCACAGCACCAAATATAGCATCATCTATACAGATATGAACAATTAACATATTTTCATTTCTTTTCTTCAAAAATAATATTGTATCTGTACTTCTTTTTATAAAAATATTTTTTAGTAAAAAATTGTTCAATCTCTCATTCTATGCACGAGATGCTTGTTTCAAACCATACAAACTTTTATTTAATTTAAAAATATAATTTGATAAAGTATGATTTTCAAAATTAGAAAGTTGTTCGATATAAACCATCTCCAAAATGAAATCATTTAAAAATATACTTTTAATATCCATGTGATACAATTTGAAATCTATAAAACATACAGATGCAAGCAATAATCTAAGAGCATAAGTTTCAACAAAATCAATATCCACTTCTTGATTATATCCTTTAGCTACTAGTCTAGCCTTATTTCTTATAATTAATCCATTTTCATCTAAGTTATTTCTAAATATCCATTTTGTTCTGATTATTGGGTGGTCTATTGGTCTACTAAATAAGATCCAAACTTTATTTTTCAAATTAATTTAACTCTTCTTGCATAGCAACCATCCAATTAGGATCATTTTCAGCCTCTTCAATGGATTTACGTTCTATTTAAGATACAAAGACTAAATGATTATTGATATTTCTTAAAGAAGAATAAGTTCTTACCCCTAGTTTTATGATGGATCACCAATGATAAGATTTTTAGAATGACTAAAATCATACCTTTATTCTTTGGATAGACTCTCATCATGAGCATTTTCATAAGTTTCCTCTTCACCTTCAGCTTTCTTACTTTTTTCTTTATCATTTTGAACTAAAGATTCTTCAAGAGTAAGCTTTTCTATTCTTTTGTCTATGATTTTTGCATCATCATCAATAATATATTCTTCTCTAGAAGGTAAGTCATTAGTTTTATCAAATACTGCATGGATAGTGTTGGGCATAAAATACCCACAGCCGAAACCCTCAACGGAATCGACATCAGTGCAGCTCCGCCCGGACTCCTACGGGAGCCGGGCTCCACCGCCGACAGCAGTTGCAGCTCCGCCCGGACTCCTACGGGAGCCGGGCTCCACCGCCGACAGCAGTTGCAGCTCCGTCCGGACTCCTACGGGAGCCGGGCTCCACCGTCGACAGTAGCGCAGCTCCGCCCGGACTCCTACGGGAGTCGGGCTCCACCGACGATATCAGCGCAGCTCCGCCCGGACTCCTACGGGAGCCGGGCTCCGCCGCCAACATCAGAACAGCTCCCCCCGGACTCCCACGGGAGCCGGGCTCCACCTCCAACATCAGAACAGCTCCGCCTGGACTCCCACGGGAGCCGGGCTCCGCTCTCAGTATCAACTGCTGGTAAGCTCCATCCGGACTCCTACCAGAGCTGGACTTCACCCTTAACTTTGATTGCAGCGCAGCTCCGCCCGGACTCCTACGGGAGCCGGGCTCCACCGCCGACAACAGTTGCAGCTCCGCCCGGACTCCTACGGGAGCCGGGCTCCATCGTCAACAGCAGCACAGCTCCGCCCGAACTCCTACGGGAGCCGAGCTCCACCGACGACATCAGCGCAGCTCCGCCCGGACTCCTACGAGAGCCGGGCTCCGCCGCCAACATCAGAACAGCTCCCCTCGGACTCCCACGGGAGCCGGGCTCCGCCGCCAACATCAGAACAGCTCCGCCCAGACTCCCACGGGAGCCGGGCTCCGCTCTCAGTATCAACTGCTGGTAAGCTCCATCCGGACTCCTGCCAGAGCCGGACTTCACCCTTAACTTTGATTGCAGTGCAGCTCCGCCCGGACTCCTACGGGAGCCGGGCTCCACCGCCGACAGCAGTTGCAGCTCCGCCCAGACTCCTACGGGAGTCGGGCTCCACCGTCGACAGCAGCGCAGCTTCGCCCGGACTCCTACGGGAGCCGGGCTCCACCGACGACATCAGCGCAGCTCCGCCCGGACTCCTATGAAAGCCGAGCTCCGCCGCCAACATCAGAACAACTCCCCCCAGACTCCCACGGGAGCCGGGCTCCGCCGCCAACATCAGAACAGCTCCGCCCGGACTCCCACGGGAGCCGGGCTCCGCTCTCAGTATCAACTGCTGGTAAGCTCCATTCGGACTCCTACCAGAGCCGGACTTCACCCTTAACTTTGATTGCAGCGCAGCTCCGCCCGGACTCCTACGGGAGCCGGGCTCCACTGCCGACAGCAGTTGCAGCTCCGCCCGGACTTCTACGGTAGCCGGGCTCCACCGTCGACAGCAGCGCAGCTCCGCCCGGACTCCTACGGAAGCCGGGCTCCACCGACGACATCAGCACAGCTCCACCCGGACTCCTACGGGAGCCGGGCTCTGCCGCCAACATCAGAACAGCTCCCCCCGGACTCCCACGGGAGCCGGGCTCTGTCGCCAACATCAGAACAGCTCCGCCCGGACTCCCACGGGAGCCGGGCTCTGCTCTCAGTATCAACTGCTGGTAAGCTCCATCCGGACTCCTGCCAGAGCCGGACTTCACCCTTAGCTTTGATTGCAGCGCAGCTCCGCCCGGACTCCTACGGCAGCCGGGCTCCACCGACGACATTAGCGCAGCTCCGCCCAGACTCCTACGGGAGTCGGACTCCGTCGCCAACATCAGAACGGCTCCGCCCGGACTCCTACGGGAGCCGGGCTCCGCTCTCGGTACCGGGCTCCGCTCTCGGTACCAACTGCTGGAGGAGCCGAGCCTTAAGGGAGCCGAGCCTCATCTCTGACGCCAGCGACTACAGCCGCAAGCAGACTCCGCCCGGACTCCTACGAGAGCCGGGCTCCACCCACAACTTCAGCTCCGAGATGGTTCCGCCCGGACTCTCCTGGGAGTCGGGCTCCACTCACGACCCCTACCGCCAGGAGGACCTCACCCGGACCTCAACAGAAATTGGGCTCCGGCCGTTGTCGAGCTTCAATCAACAGATCCACGCCCCCTGACAGGCCCTCAAAACGGCCGCGACCCTGCTCCACTTCCTGTGGCAGACTCCGCGCAGCTCCACTATCCCCTGGCAGGCCACAGTGACGGCCACGAACCTGCTCCACCTCCTGCGACGGATACCATGCGATTCTCCTGTCCGCTGACAACGGACGCTACTCCACCCCTCGTAACAGGTTCCACGTGGCGGGTCGAGGTGATGGCCACGTGTCTGCTCCATTATCTTTCGCAATCAATTCCCCTGACCATGGGCGGCCCACTACCAGGCGGTTACAAACGTCGCCATCAATCCGTTGCCTCCTCCATCTATAAAAGGGGGACCCAGATACGTTATTCTCCAAGCTCCTTTTCCTTATCTCAAAACTCTGCTAAATTCTCCGTTCGAGCACTCCATTCTTGTTGAGGCAGAAAACTGACTTGAGCATCGGAGGGTCTTGCCGGAGCAACCCCACCTTCGGTTTAGACTTCCCTTGCAGGTCCCGGCGGCGACCGCGGCTTCCCCGACTCCAGCTTCTCCGACGCAAGCGAATTTTTGCACCAACAGGATTGGCGCTAGAGGAAGGGGCCTGTGTCTTCGCAGCACCCTTGTTCTTAAAGGAGTGTTCAACGGAGCCGCCTCCGACCATCTCTCCGTCATCCACTCCTAATCCTCCCCCGCGAGATCGACACTCGATGCCTCCGTGCAAGGCGTCCACCCGACGGTCCACGACCTCCACGGCCAGATCTCAGGCTCCAGCCTCCCCTCCCATTTCTCAGCCTCCTCCTCCTCCCCCTCCGGCGGCGGCGGTCGGCGCGGAGCAGTTTGACTTGCTGGCGCAGCAGGTCAAAGGCCTTGTCGAAGCCGTACAAGCAATACAGCAGCAGCAGCCATAGGCGTCGGTGCATCCAGAGGGGGCATCTCCGGAATGCCAGAACCCGGTGGTGGGGCGGGCCAGCCGCCCCGTCCTTCCTGGGAAGGCGAATCCGAGGGTAGAGAGCCCTCAATCGGACCACGACTCCACCCCTGGGAGATCCCTGCCCCCGTTCTGCCAAAGGACCCTCGAGACTCGGAGTCGAGAGGACTTCCTGGATCGGAGGCTCCAGGAGATGAACCGGCGGATCGAAGAACTCCGCCATGCGCCTCCCGCTTATGGTGAGGATATCTGCACTGACCCTCCCTTCTCCCAAATGATTATGCAGGAACCGATCCCGCCGAATTTCAAGCTCCCCCAGTTTGAAAGCTACGACGGGACGTCGGACCCGGTTGATCATCTGGAGGCCTTCCGAACGATGATGCTGCTTCACGGTGCTCCCGACGCCATCTTGTGTCGGGCTTTCCCGTCTACTTTGAAGGGAGCAGCAAGGAACTGGTACTCGGCTCTGAAGCCGGGTACCATATTCTCCTTCGATCAAATGAGCCACCAATTCGTGGCCCATTTTGTCAGCAGCCGGCATCCCCGGAAAGGTTCGAAGTCCCTCATCAACATCAAGCAGAGGGAAGGGGAGTCCATACGGGCCTACGTCAACCACTTCAACATCGCAGCGTTGGAGGTCCAGAACTTGGACCAGTCAGTTGCCATGGCCGCCCTGAAAGGTGGCCTTCAGAAGAATGACCTCTTGTACTCCCTGGAGAAGAAGTACCCCAGGGATTTTACTGATCTACTGGCTCGGGCTGAAGGATACGCCCGAGCGGAAGAGGCCTTCAAAATGAAGGACGAAAAGACTGCGAGGGAGCGTCAGGCTGGAGATTCTAGTAAGCCTGCAGTCGAGAAGAGGCCAAAGGAAGCCCGACCTCGCTCCCGATCCCCTCCTGGACATAAGCGCACCCATACTCCCCCCCGGGCACGCAGGCTGAGAAGCCCGGACAACAGGTTTCGGCGGGGTTCCCCGCCAGGGAAATTCCGCAGCTACGCCCCCCTCAACGCCTCGAAGGCCCAGGTGCTGATGGAGGTCAGGGAGCAGCTCCCTAGGCCAGAGAGGATGCGCACACACCCCGGGAAGTGCAACCCCAACAAGTTCTGCCTCTACCACCGCAACCACGGCCACGACACGGAGGAGTGCATCCAGCTCCAGGATGAGATCGAGGAGCTCATTCGGCGAGGTCGACTCGACAGATTCATCCGTCGTCGGCCTGAGGATAGAAGAGACCGACCAAGAGCCCTCCCGCCACCTGAACTGCAGAAAAGGGAGGAGCAGCCCGGGGACCGGCCACCCATCGGGACCATCGACTCCATCACCGGAGGGCCTCAAGAAGGAGCGGGAATACTGTAAATGTATCGCTTACTATTTCGCTTTGAATCTACTTTTTTTTTTAGCTAACATGCTCCTCCTACTTAACGTGGATGTATTATGACTGGATATGACCCCTCCAAAAACAACGGCCATGTCAGGAACAGGAGGAGAACCTCGTCCTGACATGAGCAAGGTCAAAGGTCTGATTCTTTTAGACCGAATGGGGGGAGAGGCCTCACAACGCCCTAATGTGCCCCCACAGCCTTGTTAGGGACAGGAGAAAAACCTCGCCCTAACATGAGCAAAGTCAAAGGCCCGGTTCTTTTAGACCGGATGGGGGGAGAGGCCTCACAACGCCCTAATGTGCCCCCACAGCCCTGTTAGGGATAGGAGGAAAACCTCACCCTAACTTGAGCAAAGTCAAAGGCCCAGTTCTTTTAGACCGGATGGGGGGAGAGGCCTTGCAACGCCCTAATGTGCCCCCACAGCCATGTCAGGAACAGGAGGAGAACCTCGTCCTGACATGAGCAAAGTTGAAGACCCGATTCTTTTAGACTGGAGGGGGGAGAGGCCTTACAACGCCCTAACGCGCCCCCACAAGCCAGGCTGATAACGAGAACCTCGCACCGGCTCAAGCAAAATGGAAGACCCGGACTCCTACGGGAGCCGGGTTCTGCCGCCCAGGAAAGCTTCACCCGGACTCCTACGGGAGCCGGGTTCCACCGCCAAGGAAAGCTTCACCCAGACTCCTACGGGAGCCGGGTTCCGCCTCCAAGGAAAGCTTCACCCAGACTCCTATGGGAGCCAGGTTCCGCCGCCCAGGAAAGCTTCACCCGGACTCCTACGGGAGTCGGGTTCCGTCGCCAAGGAAAGCTTCACCTGGACTCTTACGGGAGCCGGGTTCCGCCGCCCAGGAAAGCTTCACCCGGACTCCTACTGGAGCCGGGTTCCGCCGCCAAGAAAGACTTCGCCCGGACTCCTAAGGAACCTGGACTCCTACGGGAGCCGGGTTCCGCCGCCAAGGAAAGCTTCACCCAGACTCCTACGGGAGCCGGGTTCCGCCGCCCAGGAAAGCTTCACCCGGACTCCTACGGGAGCCGGGTTCCGCCGCCAAGAAAGACTTCGCCCGGACTCCTAAGGAAGCCGGACTCCATCCGCTACTTCGCCAGCAAGGGTTTAAAATGGTGGCGAGACTTGGCCACATGACGAGATCGGAGGGAAGGGGAGGGTTCCTTCCCACGACGACGTCTAAGCCAAACAAGCCAAACGACGAGAAAGGGTCAACGGATGACAATATCGGTGCTACGCGTGGGCAAGGTAACACAAAGCGCTTTTTCTTCATTTTCGATATACGTACTACAGGGCCAGGACGGCCAGGGAAAGACGGACAAAGCGACAAGAAGAAAGCAGCTACAAAAAGGGGGTGGCTACAAAAGAACTCTAAGGAGGTCCTGCTCCCTCCGACCTAGGGTTATCACCTCCATCCCTCAACCAGGACTGCCTCAGGTTCTCCACTGCTTCTTCTAGTTCTTCCTTCTTCCGCAGCGCATCCTGGAGCATCTGACGAAGATGTCGGCTCTCTGCCTCCGCTTCTCGACGCCGCTTCCGCAGAACTTCAGACTCCGCCTCCGCATCCGCGACGGCCTTCCGCTCGAGCGCCAGTTGGATTTTCACTTGCTGAAGTTTGGCTGTCTTCTCCCCAAGGGAGACGGAAATCCCCTCGACAGTGCCCCTCAGGGCTAGGAGCTCTTCGGTATCTTGAGCCTTAGCAAGCTGCGCCCTAGTTACCAACTGCCTCTGGAGACGAACGACCTCATCCGCCGCTTGACGGAATCTCCCTTTGTGCTCTTCTACCTGCCGGCGCCAGCTGGCCCGCTGCACATCGTGGCTCATCTTAGCATCTTGAAGCTGCTTCTGGAGGTCAGAGACCTTCTGCGACCATTTCTGCTCATCCTGCACTGTGAGCCGGGATGAGTTCCCTTCCAGCTGATCGATCCTCCTCTTCGCAGCTGACAGCTCCACCTTAAGGGCGCTGATCCTGGCTTCTTGAGCCCAAGTTCGGTCGCTGGTGCTCTTCGTACATTCCTCGAGCTCCTTTGTGAAGTTCGCCTTCCTCCGGCTGTAGTCCATGATTGCCTTCACTTGGAGACTCCTGAAGTGGGCGGCCTCAGCGGCGGCCTTGGAATAGCATTTTTTCGACTTGCGGAGCTCGTCCTCCGACTTCTTCAACTTCTTCGTCAGGTGGAGGACCTCCTTTTTCAGCCGTTGGATAGTTGACTTCAGCGGGACCCCCAGGGGCAAGGAGAGTGCTTCGGCAGGGCACTGCCATCGGAAGAAGCAAACGTCAAAGACTGACTCATTACAAGAAGAAAGGCAGAAAAGAAGGAGCAGGGAGAAGGAAAGGTCATCCACAATAAGAAATTCGACTTTATTGATTAATTTTGAAGACAAACGAAAAGGAAATATGGCGACAAAAGAAAGATACAAGGTCGGAGGTCTCAGACCTCGGGGGTAGAGGGTGGAGAGCTCGGCGCGGGGGGTGCGACTGCAGTAGCGACGGATGAAGGGCCGGCCTCATCGTCAGACTCCTCCAGAAAGCCGAGATCAAGGTCGGGGTATCTACTGGCCACCCTCTCTCGACAGAGCTCGAACCCCTTGGTGAACGCCTCCAGGCCGAACTGGACGTTCAGTTCCCTCATCTTCGCAGAGGCCTTGAACTCCTCCACCGCAAGGGTCCTGGCCTCCGAGACCAGAACCGGAGTCTGCTCGGCCAGATGGGCGACCTCGGCCTCCGCCTTCCTCGCCGACTCCTCCAAGCTTCGTCTCTCCTCCTCCCAGGCTTGTCTTTCCTCTTCCCGGTCTTGCCTCTCTCTCTCCAGGGCCTACCGGAGGGCGGCCACCTCGGCCGTCTTCGCTTGAAGATGGGCAACCTTGTCCTGGCAGTGCTCCTCCGCCTAAAGGAGGTCCCTCCTCATGCGGCTCGACGCCTCGACATAGGCGAAGAGCTGGTGCCCGATCTGCAAGGATGGATAGAGAATTACAACAAAGACCAAGCGACCATGCAAATAAACATCCGCTTACCTCAAGAAAGGACCCCAAGGTGTCCCAGGCCCGCTGCTCGGGATCAGCGCGATCGATCCTCTCCACGACATCGGACAGAATGCAACCATCGAGCAGCCGCCTGATCAGAGCTTTGTCGTTGAAGGGGTTCTCCGATCCCCCCTCGGAGCAGACGGACTCGTCTACAGCGGCCCGGTGGCTGCTCGCCCTGTGGGCCACCGATTTCCTCCTCCTCCCCGTGGCGGGCGCATCCGTGGGGCGAACCTCCGGAATGGGGACCCTGTTGGGAAATGTGTCCCAAAAAGCCAATCGTCAAGCTGTTGACGGTTGAGCAACCAAGTATTGTAATTGATTTGTTAATAAATAAAATATATTTGGCATTTTCATCATAAGCTTTCATCTTCTAATGAACTCCGTTGTTATGATGAAGTCCTTAGGACTATTTAAGTTCGATAAAGAGAGGATTTATCGATTAGTCCTTAAAACTGTTCACGACCAAATGATAGGCTGTTAATAAGGACGATAGCTTCTATCGAGCATAGGTCGCTGTAGGCCATATGGGTTGGTTGTCCTCTTAACCAAGGAGTGTGGAGACACTGGTATGGCATACAGGTGAGATGTAAGGGTACATCATCATTGAACGTGACCAACTCCAGAGTATTCTGCTGTCGAGAATGTCTCTGATGGGATATAGGTATAAGTGTCCCTTAGACTTGAGATCACCTCAGTGACTTGCAAGCAACTCACTGTGCTTTGGTACTGGACTAACTGAATTTCCAATTCAGGGACGGAAGGCTTCTGGGCACAGTCAAGTACTTGCGAAGTCAGAGTGTGATCGAGATGGGATTGACCACTCCAAGAGTTGGAGAAGAATGAGTCGCTGTATTTCAATTTAGCAAAACCTTGGCCAGGGTAATCCATCAGATGGATTTGATATTTTGAAATACAATGTGGACAACCTGATCAGAGTTGACAGTTGAGCTCTGGGGTGTCCTATGATCATTTTGGTCAAGGGGATGAATTATATGAAAACTATATCCGCATGGGTTCTAAGGATGTTGTTCTACACATTCGACCTATCCGGTCGTCGGGTATCATTGCTAGATGGTCACTTCGATTGGTATAGAAATTTATTCCTATGCTACCGGCTTAGGTTCGGACCTATGAGGTCACACACATTAGAGTTCATGATCCGATCGGATGGTTGATCAACGATTAAGAATCATTATAGGGTTAAATAATCAATACGATTGACATTTAACCCAGTGCAAGTGTTGCAGGAGGATCGATTAGCAATTTGATTGCTAATTGACTTAATTTGATTAAACCAATGGGCTGAGATTAAGTCTAATTAAATATAATTTAATTAGATTTAGTTTGGACTTGATTGGATCAATTCCAATTGGTTTATTGGATAAGCCAAGTGCAAGGAAAGACTAGTCCTAGTTCAACTAGGACTTGGGTCAATCTAATTTCTAATTTGATTAGAAAATTAAATCAGATTTAAATCTAATTTAATCTGATTAAATTAGGTTTTTAATTAGGTTAAGACCTATTTTAATTGGGATGATCTAATTTTGATTTGATTTGGTTTGGGAAACCAAATTAAAACAAGTTATGAGACAGAATCCTAGTAGGACTAGGATTCCACCTTGCACCACATAAACCTTCTCCACGCCCTCTCTCTTATTCAATGCCAATCTCCACTTATTTTGTGTGACAAAAGCCCTCTCCCAGATCTCTCCCACGTTCACAAAAGGTCTCCTCTCTTCTTTCTTACATGGAAGGTGATTTGGATCAAATCTAAAAGGAATAAGTTTGGATTTCGAATTCTATGAGATAGAGTTTTAGAAATCCAAAACTCTTTCAATTTTGCACCGAATTTATCCAAATTTTTTTTGGAATTTTCGTGGCTTTTAGGGTTTAAATTGTGCACCCTTTTCTGTTGATCCATCCACGAAAATATGAAGGAGGTGCTCAAGAGTTGGGCGTCCCTTTACTTGCCATGTTTGGATAAGCCTTGACTAGGTGTTTGACCTAGACAAGGACTCTATCATATCTCCCTATATAAGACGAGTTTCTTCGTGAAATTTTAAGGGGAGATAGATATTTTAGATACCTTTCTGCCATCCAAAAATCAGAGAGAAATACCTTTGGGTAGTGGAGATATAAAAGACACAAGTTTGGGCATTTAGAGAGAAAAACGTGAAGAAGAAGAGGGTCTTCTTCTAGGGTTTTTATTTTCATATCTTTCCTCCTTCCATCTTGAGTTTCCTGAGAGCGTCTCAGATCTGAAACTCCTCCTTCTACTTTCCATCTTTGGAAGAGTCCAAATCAAGAAGAAGGAGGCACCTGATCAACCATCAAAGAAGGATCAGCGCAGTACTAGCATACTGTGCTGATTTCCTGAAGCAGGACTTCTGATTGAGATTCGTGGGCTCGTGTGGACGACTCCTAGAGGCCGGACGCGTGTGCGGCTTGCAACATCATCCTCAAGCCCAGATCAGCAAGGTTAGAACATCTAACTTGCAAGGTAATAGATCTGATCTATTATTTAATACATACATTAGATGTAGTATAGAAACATGTTGATATGATCAACATGTAGTTCATGCTTTATTTATATATTTTAATTTTTGATTTAATGCCATGTAATAATCATGTAATAGGATCTTAGATCTAGGGATTTTTTGATCTTAGAAAATAAATTTTAATTTATTTTAGTCTTCCGCTGTATGATCTTGAAAAAGTTTCAAGATCTAACCCTCTTTTTCAAGATCTAACCCTGAAACCCTAGATCCGGTTCCTACAATTGGTATCAGAGCCAGGTTCTTTATTACATGATTATGTATACATGCTTAGATTATTTTTTAGATTAGATCTAATTTATAATCTGATTATTAAATCTGAAATTAAAATTTTAGATCAATCACAAACTGCAAGGTTGTCCTGCTGTAAGGTTTACCCCTTACAGTGCAAAGGTTGTCCTAGTTTGTGTAGATCTATCTTTAATCATAAATTTGTTAGATATGATCTAGATTAAATTTATGATTTATTAGATTTAAAAGATATTTAAATCTAAAATAAAATTTCTTCGTTAATAATTTTTATGCAAAAAAATATTTAAAGTTAAAATTATTTCAATTACATGAACCTGTTTAGATTAGATCTAAAGTAGTTTCATGTTTATTTCACTTGCATCTTGATTATGAATCAAACATGCAATATGATTGGTAGAATCAAATTGTAAAATTGTTTTACAAATATGAAAATGATTTTTGAAAAGCCGAACCCAACCCTCAGCCCAAAACTTAATTAAGAATTAAGAAGTTGTTTGATTAGGTTCTGGGATTGTGAATTGAAGAACCTAAGACACAAATCATAACACATTGGGTTAATGGGTTAGTGGAAATTAGGTCCATTAATTGGGTTAGACCTATGGTTAGATTAAAGATGGACTTAATTAGAGAATTGACTAAATCTAATCAATTGTTGTCTTAGATTAGGTCAAGGATTCTCTAGATCAATTACAATAGTTGTAGTTGGTCAAGTCCATGTCTTTAACGAGAACCAAATGGACTTGATTCTTGGCTAAGCGGTCTAGCACTAACTGTTAGGTTGATCTAATCGAAACTAATTAAATCAGTTGGTGTCTAAGGTAAATCAGACCGGTGGTTTTTAATTGGGAGCCCGCTTACCTGGCCATTTCTGATGGTGTCTAAGGCAAGCTTTGGCAGACCCTCCCACTGATCGAACTTACCTGGCCTCTTGGTGAAATTATGTTTTGATCGGATCACTTGACTATTCGAGCTGACCCATGTCACCTAGGTAAATCAGTGTGACTGATTTAGGTGCTCCTAGACCAGCCCTGGCCTCCCTTAAGCTGACTTGGTGAAGTCAGTGGGAGGATCATGATAAGCTGGTTCATCTGACCTCATCCTCTAAATTATTTAAATCCTCTAAAATTATTAGGTCCTTAAAATGACAAAGTTATGGAGATAACTGAGTCATAGCCTCCCATTAAGGTGTTTGATAATGAGTCCATTAACTCAATAATCATTGCAGACCCAAAGGCCTGGTGCTTGTTGACTAATGGAATTATCACTCATCATATGATGACTTGGAAGTGTCTCTCTAATGGTGGTTAGGTGAGCCAACCAAAGTTGGGCTTAATCATTCGTTGGTTAGATACACCAAGTATGATCATGTTAATGGTTGGACCTAACCGGATCCTTACAGTGGAGGCCAAAGCCTACTGATTAGGTTTCTGGGGCAAAAATTAAAATTACTAGAAATTGTTTAGAGAAACAATTGGTTATGAACCTACCCTTAGATGTACATGGGTTGGCCAACCAAAGTTGGGCTTGTGTGCAGTCTAAGTGGATTCTAGTACCCGCTAAGGAATTAGGATAATTCCTCGAATTGAAGGTAGAGGCTACCAATTCGAATAAAATAGTGGGAGAAACCTTTTGATTAAAGTCCAAATCTTTAGGTTTAATGAATCAATTACTAATTAGGTTATGGTTCTCCTTTGTGCAAATATGGCCACTTCCCTATCACTCCGATCATTGTTGGACAATGATAAGTTGGTGGGATCCAACTTCGATAGCTGGTATCGAAAGTTGAAGATAGTCCTGGAGCATGAACGGATCCTATATGTGATATTAGATCCTGCACCTGAGGAGCCAGCTGTCAATACATGTGGAACAGTCAGAGACACTTACCAGAAGTGGCTCAGTGACCGGACCACGATGTGCTGTATCATGCTAGCTGCTATCATGAGCGACGAGTTCAGTCGCAGATTCGAGACGGCTCAGCCAAAGGACATGCTTCAAGTGTTGGAGGATACCTTTGGCACACCCGATGACGTAGAGAGGTACAAGACTAGTTGTGCCATCTTCAACGCCAAAATACGGGATGGAGTCTCTGTCACT